>NW_026872055.1:0-167287 GCF_033458585.1 Syngnathus typhle
GGGATGCAAGCACTGCTCGCCACTGGCGGAGTTTGTGATCTCCAGGCTGTTGGGGTCCTGAACTCCTTCCCCTTCTGAGTGGCGTCCTGTTAGAGTTAGGGTTAGGGTGCGAAAGGGACTCCAGTCGGATCCGGGTCTGCTGGAGCTCCTCGTGTGCCGTGCAGCTGAAATTGATCTCAACAGGTTAGTCGTTACTGGAAAATGTGTAAATTTTGTAAGATGTGCGATGTTCCACTGTGACACATCCACTGACCTCATCTCCTTTATTGCTGAGTCGGACATATTTGCCGTCCTGCCCCACCTCATCCACGGTGACCTGCCCGCTAGCAGAGGCCTGCTGGGTGATGGGAGTACGAGTCACAGCGCTTCCGGCGAAGCTCGAAGCCTCGCTGTCCGTGTCGTTGGGACGCTTCCTCTTCCCGCTGGGCGACGTGGTCGAGCGTACCGTGCGGACAAACGTGGAGACATTAATTGCTATGAGAGGAAAAGTTGTGGTATGTTTGTAAGCCACACACACCTCTCCTCCTCGCTGTCAAGCACCTACCTGTAGGCAATTATCTCCATATCCAGCGCTAGCTTGACATCCATTAGCTCCTGATACTCATCCAGCTCCTGTAGGCACTTATCTCCAGATCCAACGCTAGCTTGAAATCCATTAGCTCCTGATACTTATCCAGCTTCTGCTCTAACCGCTCCCTCATGTCGACCATTTCTCGGTCTTTCTCCCCGAAGAGGTCTATCTTTGGAGACAGAGCCTCCTCCAGATCTTTCACTTTTGCATCACGGGCTGCAAGCTGGTGTCAACACAGACTTTTTAAACTTTTGCAGCTGAGACAGAGTCTAAGGTCAAAATGATAAATGGTTACCTCTTTTTGAATGTAGAGTTTAATTTGAAGTTCATGCCGGCTTCCCATCTTCATCAAGGCGTCGGGCAGTTTGCTTTCATAATCTTCCTGGGGGGCGTTTTCCAACTCCATTAGCTCCTGATACTCATCCAGCTGCTGGTGCATCCGCTCCCGCATGTCGGCCATTTCTCGGTCTTTCTCCCCGAGGGGGCTACACATGGTGTCCCCTCTTTGGAGACAGAGCCTCCTCCAGATCCTTCAATTTTGCATCACGGGCTGCAAGCTAGTGTCAACACAGACTTTTTAAGCTTTTGCAGCTGAGACAGATTCTGAGGTCCAAATGATAAATGGTTCCCTCTTTTTGAATGTAGAGTTTAATTTGAAGTTCATGCTGGCTTCGCATCTTCATCAAGGCGTCGGGCAGTTTGCTTTCATAAACTTCCTGGGGGGCGTTTTCCAACTCAATTAGCTCCTGATACTCATCCAGCTGCTGGTGCATCCGCTCCCGCATGTCGGCCATTTCTCGGTCTTTCTCCCCGAGGAGGCTACGCATGGTGTTCCCTCTTTGGAGACAGACCCTCCTCCAGATCTTTCACTTTTGCATCACGGGCTGCAAGCTAGTGTCAACACAGACTTTTTAAACTTTTGCGGCTGAGACAGATTCTTAGGTCCAAATGATAAATGGTTACCTCTTTTTGAAGGTAGAGTTTAATTTGAAGTTCATGCTGGCTTCGCATCTTCATCAAGGCGTCGGGCAGTTTGCTTACATAATCTGCCTGGAGGGCGTTTTCCAACTCCATTAGCTCCTGATACTCATCCAGCTGCTGGTTCATCCGCTCCCGCATGTCGGCCATTTCTCGGTCTTTCTCCCCGAGGAGGCTACGCATGGTGTACCCTCTTTGGAGACAGAGCCTCCTCCGGATCTTTCACTTTTGCATCACGGGCTGCAAGCTAGTGTCAACACAGATTTTTAGACTTTTGCAGCTGAGACAGATTCTAAGGTCCAAATGATAAATGGTTACCTCTTTTTGAATGTAGAGTTTAATTTGAAGTTCATGCTGGCTTCGCATCTTCGTCAAGGCGTCGGGCAGTTTGCTTTCATAATTGTACTAGAGGGCGTTTTCCAACTCCATTAGCTCTTGATACTCATCCAGCTGCTGGTGCATCCGCTCCCGCATGTCGGCCATTTCTCGGTGTTTCTCCCCGAGGAGGCTACACATGGTGTCCCCTCTTTGGAGACAGAGCCTCCTCCAGATCTTTCACTTTTGCATCACGGGCTGCAAGCTAGTGTCAACACAGACTTTTTAGACTTTTGCAGATGAGACAGATTCTAAGGTCCAAATGATAAATGGTTACCTCTTTTTGAATGTAGAGTTTAATTTGAAGTTCATGCTGGCTTTGCATCTTCATCAAGGCGTCGGGCAGTTTGCTTTCATAATCGTCCTGGGGGTCGTTTTCTAACTCCATTAGCTCCTGATACTCATCCAGCTGCTGGTGCATCCGCTCCCGCATGTCGGCCATTTCTCGGTCTTTCTCCCCGAGGAGGCTACGCATGGTGTCCCCTCTTTGGAGACAGAGCCTCCTCCAGATCTTTCACTTTTGCATCACGGGCTGCACGCTAGTGTCAACACAGACTTTTTAGACTTTTGCAGATGAGACAGATTCTAAGGTCCAAATGATAAATGGTTACCTCTTTTTAAATGTAGAGTTTAATTTGAAGTTCATGCTGGCTTTGCATCTTCATCAAGGCGTCGGGCAGTTTGCTTTCATAATCGTCCTGGGGGGCGTTTTCTAACTCCATGAGCTCCTGATACTCATCCAGCTGCTGGTGCATCCACTCCCGCATGTCGGCCATTTCTCGGTCTTTCTCCCCGAGGAGGCTACACATGGTGTCCCCTCTTTGGAGACAGAGCCTCCTCCAGATCTTTCACTTTTGCATCACGGGCTGCAAGCTAGTGTCAACACAGACTTTTTAGACTTTTGCAGCTGAGACAGATTCTATGGTCCAAATGATAAATGGTTATCTCTTTTTGAAGGTAGAGTTTAATTTGAAGTTCATGCTGGCTTCGCATCTTCATCAAGGCGTCGGGCAGTTTGCTTTCATAATCTTCCTGGGGGGCGTTTTCCAACTCCATTAGGTCCTGATACTCATCCAGCTGCTGGTGCATCCGCTCCCGCATGTCGGCCATTTCTCGGTCTTTCTCCCCGAGGAGGCTACGCATGGTGTCCACTCTTTGGAGACAGAGCCTCCTCCAGATCTTTCACTTTTGCATCACGGGCTGCAAGCTAGTGTCAACAGACTTTTTAAACTTTTGCAGCTGAGACAGATTCTAAGGTCCAAATGATAAATGGTTATCTCTTTTTGAAGGTAGAGTTTAATTTGAAGTTCATGCTGGCTTCTCATCTTCATCAAGGCGTCGGGCAGTTTGCTTTCATAATCTTCCTGGAGGGCGTTTTCCAACTCCATTAGCTCCTGATACTCATCCAGCTGCTGGTTCATCCGCTCCCGCATGTCGGCCATTTCTCGGTCTTTCTCCCCGAGGAGGCTACGCATGGTGTCCCCTCTTTGGAGACAGAGCCTCGTCCAGATCTTTCACTTTTGCATCACGGGCTGCAAGCTAGTGTCAACACAGACTTTTTAAACTTTTGCAGCTGAGACAGATTCTAAGGTCCAAATGATAAATGGTTACCTCTTTTTGAAGGTAGAGTTTAATTTGAAGTTCATGCTGGCTTTGCATCTTCATCAAGGCTTCAGGCAGTTTACTTTCATAATCTTCCTGGGGGGCGTTTTCAAACTCCACCATGCGAGACTCGTGCCGGCGTTTGACCTTGCGCAACTCCTACGTGAGACGTGAGAATGACTCAGCTTTATTCTCATGAATTAAAAATAAGCGATAGTGATGATAATCGTGTAATAAACTGGGAATATGGAAAATGGATGGACGCAGTCAAATGTGCTATTTATGTTGATATGCGACTATGGCAGACATGGGCAAACTACGGCCCGCGGGCCACATCCGGCCCACGGGGCCGTTTAATCCGGCCCGCCAAACCTGAATAAAGTGTATTATAAATGTTTGGGGGGGTCATTTTCCCTACAATTACTATGTTTCCCCAGTAGATGGGAAAGCGCCCGCCCGCCCGCGCATTTACTCCCGGGAGCCGTCAGAAAGCTCGGTGCACACTCACAAGTACATGTGCGTACTCAGTAGTACGTAGTCATTTCATCTATCAGTGCCGAATTTTGAGTGTAGGCTGTGACGTCAATATTCTCGTAATTCGCGTGCTGAGTTTTCAGATACAGTTTTACGCTAAAGCCACCCACAAACCTTCCCCTGGAATCCTTCTATTAAAATGAGTCGCCCAAGAAAAAGCAAGGTGGACACAGTGCCGAGTGTTTAAAAGAGAGTGGCCAATTTGGCTCGACGTACGCGACGTGACGTTCAGCCACATGAACGTCAACAAAGCCAGTCACAGATCTAGGTTAACGGACCGACACCTCGGCTCTATCCTAAGAATTACCACAACAAATTTTACTCCAGACTATGATGCACTGGCAAAAAAGGGAAACCAACAATACTATTGATTTCTTTATTTAGATGTATTCTTTCACTGATTCTTCAAGATGATGTATTTGGTCAGAATGTTTGCCGTTGGATGTGATGTTGCCTCATTAGATAAACATATTTCATAAATCTGACCTGCAGGCGCTGAAGTGATGGAAAATGTTATACATCATAACAATGTCGTATTTAATAAGAATCACTGATAGTAGTTTTTTGGTGAAATATTTTTTTAATGCTGTTAATAAATGCATTTGTTTTCAAAAAATCCATGCTAAAAGTAAAAAGCTTTTATGCAATGACCTTTACATGTCATTTATATGACCTTTACACACAAACACTACATCCATCTGCTCCTGGTTCGGCCCCCCGGTCAAAATTTAGAACCCAATTCGGCCCGCAAGTCAAAAAGTTTGCCCGCCCCTGGACTATGGGATGGTGAACTGGAAGTCCAATGTTGAGCTGCAATTAGTCACGAGGAGGATTTTCCTTGGGGTGTGGCCCCAGCAGCAAAGCAATTATGTCAGCACTAATATCCAGCATCCATTTTGTTGTTGGCATATTTTTGATAAAATGGCCGGGCCTCACCTTGCTTTCAGCTCCTTGATTTCCTCCCTCAGCTTGCTCACCTCCAGCTCCAGACGTGCACGCTCTTTGGCCTCAGAGTCCAGAGTCGCACGGGCATCCGCCAGCTCCGTCTCGAAAACGGCCTTCAGGCCCGTCAGCTGCCGGGACACCTCTGTTTCGGATTCAGTGATGCGCAAAAGCAAGCCGGCGTTCCCCACTTCCCGGGAACGGGCGTTGTCGACGTAAATGCCCAGAAGGTCGTTGAGCTTGCGGAGATCTTCCACCTCCTGGGAGAGGGCGTTGTTTGCACCTTGAGGAATGTTTTCTGGGGTCGCCGTCTCGAGCTTGCTTCTGCTGATCCAGGAAAGACTCAGTGTCATGCATTACACCAATGCCTGATTGCACTTATCAAAGAAACTGCATAGAGGTTTCTTCAAAGTCAAACAAAGGTTCCTTTGTAAATACACATAAAAAAAAACAACTCACTCTTTGCAATGGTTCAAAGAAACTATGCAACGGATGGATCCTAAGGGCGGCTCGGTGGGGCACTGGGTAGCACGTCCGCCTCACAGTTAGGTGGGTGCTGGTTCGATTCCACCTCTGGCCCTACCTGTGTGGAGTTTCCTCCCTCAGCTTGCTCACCTCCAGCTGCAGACGGTCGTTGAGTAGGGGTGTAACGATACATCGATACACATCGATTAATCCATATAATGCTCTACGATTTATTGGCATCGATGCTAAAGGTAAACATCGATTTATATCGCCGTGTTTGACCTCGGACATTAGACGCGACTTTATTTTGAAATCCAGTTCATTGTTGCTTGCTTCCTCTTTCCGGGAGCAGAGAGCACAGGGCTCGAAGCTTATTTTTTGCCCAAGTTGCCCTCGGGCAAGTTGGAGAAAATTTTACTTGCCCGAAACAAAATTTTACTTGCCCGAATTTTTTTGGAGTGGATTTTTACTTGCCCGACACATTTTTGCAATAAAAAAGACAACACTATAAGTTTTGCCTTCATATGCCTTCGTATCCGCCAACCGGAAACAAGCTCTGCTGGTGCGCAGGCGCAGAAGAGCCAGGGACGGGTGAGAGAGCATGCATTTAATTACGAAGCGCTTTGCCGTTATCAATGTATTGCAGACTTACACGAGAAACTAACCGCTCCCTAGAAAACAAAATGTCGGACCAGAAGCGGCAGAAGTTGCGAGAAATTATGCACAAAATCGTCTTTTTACAGCTTGAAAACATGGTATTATGGCAGGGCAAGTTCGGGCAAGTGAGGAAAAAATTCTACTTGCCCGTCTGCCATCGCTACTTGCCCCGGGCAATCGGGCAATCGTTAGTTTCGAGCCCTGGAGCAGTGCGCGGCGTTGCTGCACGTGAAAGGGGAGTCGACAACTAGTACGCGGCTCCTGGGCTGGTGCTATGGCTAGTGTCCAAAAAGACGAGGAAATTGGCTCCCCTTTAGGCTTCAAGTCATTCGTTTGGAAGCACTTTGGATTCCAAAGAAAAGATGGCTCAACGAACAAGACACGTGCAGTTTGTAAATCCTGCCATGCGGTGATCAAATATTCAGGGAGCACAAATCTCGCCGCACATTTAAAGAAAAAACACGACATCAAAGTTCAGTGTTAAAGTAAGCAATTTGTATACTACAATACTCTTGTAATTTCCTAAATAAAGAGTTTGCAGTACCTTGTTGATTTTGCGTATGAATTGTTATAAATCAGGATATTGTTCTATAGTTTTTATTAAAAAAAATGTATACATCGATCGTAGAGGACTATATCGCGATATATCGTGAATGAATCGCAGCAGGCTTTAAGATATTGGCAAATATCGTATCGTAGTTCTTTATATCGATATTATATCGTATCGTGACAAAACCCGCGATTTACACCCCTATCGTCGAGGTTGCTGAGATCTTTCTTCTCCACCAATTTGTGCTTTTCAGCAATAACAACCTGCTTTGGCGATCTCCTCTGCCACGATAAAATTCGCTTTCACAGCAGCTTCACTTTGTGATTTTGAACGGGTGAAAAACGTCTGCTGGAATATCAGCTTCTTCTTTACCTTTTCTTTAACTCTTCTACCTTCTGTCATTCTGCTCTGCATTCAGGTCTTTCAGGTTATCCAGATGTTTTGTTTCATAGTGCCGTCTTAGATTAAAATCTTTCAATACAGCCACATTAGCGCCACACATGAGACAAACGGGCTTACCGGCAATGTCAGTAAACATATACTCAACCTTTTTAAAGGCTTTGTTTTCAGAATCAACTTTTCTCTTCGGCATCATGAGGGGCTAGCTCCGCAATAACTTGCAGCAACAAGCACTTGTCCTGATTGCCGCGGAAAAACACTCAGCAAGGCAGCGAAAGCACTGCATTATGGGATCTGTAGTTTATTGTGTTATCATCGCTTCATATCGTCGGGCCATTAGTAACAATAATATAAAATGATCTCGCGGGCCTTGAGTTTGACACACATATGGTTTAGACTCTTTGCAAACGCTTTTCTTTATATCTTTAAGCTGTTTGACACTTTTACTTGCTTTCTATCAGAGTTGTTTTACTCCTGCTTCGGCAATGTTTCATTTCTACACCCAAGCGATCATTGAATTCATTTTTGTCCTATTTTTCGAATTTAGCAACTGTTTAACATTGCGGCTACTGCAAGACGTCAAAACAAAGGTATTAAGGTCATTTCAAGAAGACGTACCAGTTCGAACTTAAGACTCAATCTCAACGTTTGGGTTTAGTTAGCTTTTATCATGTGTTCAGGTTTTACATTTTAAGTTACATTTGTTTTATTCTACTTAATTTTGTTGCACTATAGTGCAGTGCGGCACTGTACTTTATTTTTATCTTAACATGTAGTTTGCTTATGTGACCACACGGCGGCGCCTCTCACCCGCGACAAGCTCTGATCAACTTTATTTGATGCTAGTTTCGAGCTTTACGTTATTCTTTGGAGAATAATTGAGCGGGTTAATGTCTGAAAGACAAAAACAGTTCATATTTTCTATTATTCTGTCTGCAGTTGGAACATTGCAGCACTTGACATGTTGGAGTTCAATGCCCCTCATTGGCCATTTAAATCCACTTGTGAAAAAATAAAAAATGTTGCCATTCTTTTTAATCTGCAAAAAAAAAAAAAAGAACAATTCCAATAATGTTATTGATCATATATTGCCTGATTTGAACCTTGTCTCCTGAATATTACCGTTTTTTTCCGTGTTTAGTGCGCAAAATTTAACGAATTTATTGTCCTAAAATCTGGGGTGCGCATTATACATGGGTACAAAAAATTTTTGATTTTTTTTTTTAAATTTTTTTTTTTTTTTTTTTTTAGAAAACCAAACCAACAACAGGACTGACCGACAAAGTCGTGGAACAAAAAGACAGGGTGACATTACCAAAGACAGGAACAGAAAGCAAACAGACATCATGACAGTAACACATGCAATGATCCGACGGTGAGCGAGGGGCAGACAGGACTTAAATACAAAACACGTTACATCGATTGAGGTGACACAGGAAGAGAGGGGCGACGCGAACAGAAACTATGGCAACCTAGACACATAGCAAAACTGGGGACGAGACGTGACAAATGTCCCTCGAAATGAAACTTGAAATCACCAAGTTTTGGTTTCCAAGGGTGTTTTTATTCCTCTTCAACGTCTCTCCCATACAGAGCCGCCTTTTTCACGTCCGCACGCCTCTTTCCCGTGCGCGCACGGAGCGCGGTGGTGCGTTTATGGGCAGTCGGAGAAATCAACGCCAACAAAAAAGATTACATCCAGCCTAGTTAAGACCATACCAAAGACTATAAAAATGGGACCCATTGCCTCCCTGCGTGTGTGACGATCATTGGGACTTAAAAAAAAAAAAAAAATCATAAAAAAAAATTCATAAAAATTGGGTGCGTATTATACATGGGTACAGGCTTTTTTTCAGCATCAGCATGCCATTTTTAGGGTGCGTATTATACATGGGGGCGCACTATACACGGAAAAAAACGGTAATTCAGGAGGCAAGGTTGAAATCTTCTTTGCGAGTTGCATACTTTGGATCCGAATCTGACGTGGGGCCGTGGTACTAGTACTAATATTACTAATATTATTGCTCCTTGCTCAAGCTGTACCTGCCTCATCGTGCTGATTGCCAATTAAAATCTGAACGCTGTCCTTCCTATCAGTTGTTTCATGATAACGCCTGTGTACAGTTACCGTATAACGACTCTGTGGAGCGCGTGTGCCAAATTGTCAGAAGGAACAGAGAAAGGTATGAGAAATACAGTCGAGACATTGACAACGCCATCCAAGAGGTGGAGGAGAGTGGGCTCGTCATAAACGAATGGTGCCACCTGGCTCCCGAGAGTGAGTTGCAAAGACTCGAATGCGTTGAGGAAATGAACGCGAGAGATGAACCGAACGACAACGTGGAGGAAAATGTCCCGGACTATAACGTCAGGTCCAAAACAACGCAAATGTCCATCGTGACAGAGGCTGCAGCCATCGATCCCGCAGTGTTACGCGACATGTATCGTAACCTGAACCAAAAGCAAGCGTCCGTCTTCTACAAGGTCAGAGATTGGTGCATAAAACGTGCGTGTAGCTCAAAGCCCATTGAGCAGTTCTTCTACCACATCAACGGTGGCGCCGGGACCGGCAAATCGCATCTGATCAAGTGTATCCACGCAGAGGCTACCAAAATACTGCAGAGACTACCACGACTGGCTGAGGAGGCCGACATTTCCAAGCAAACGGTTGTTCTCGCAGCTTTCACTGGCACGGCGGCGTTCAACATTTCCGGGGCAACGTTGCATTGTCTACTCAAACTGCCGAGAAGTCTCAAACCCCCGTACCACGGGCTGGGCAATAAACTGGACGAAGTCAGAGCCGAGCTGTCCATCGCCGAAATACTCATCATCAATGAGATTTCCATGGTGTCGAAAGACCTCTTTGCCTACGTGAATGCCAGGTTGAAACAAATCAAAGGAATTAATTTACCTTTCGGTGGCATGTCTGTTCTTGCTGTTGGAGATTTCTTTCAGCTCCCTCCCGTGAGACAGTCCAAACCTCTGTGCGTGTACGATCCTACGCGGCTGGACCACTGGCGTGACGACTTCAAAAAGATCACGCTCACCGCCATCATGAGGCAGAAAGACGATGTCGCCTTTGCCGAACTGCTGAACCGACTCCGCGTCAAAGAAAAGTCAGATGAACTGTCGGAAATGGACAGAGCTCTCCTTGCCACGAGGTACACTTCCCCAGAAATGTGTCCAAAGCATATTCTGCATGTTTTTGCCACCAATAAACAGGTGGATGGCCATAACTCTGCGATGCTGGAACTGTTTCATAAGGACATTGTGCAGATTGACGCGGATGACTACAAGAAAGACAAAGGAACTGGCAGAATGGCAAGGCAAGCTTCCCCTGTGCAAGGCGCTAAGAATGAGCTCCCGGACTCAATCAAAGTTGCCTTGGGTGCTCGTGTTATGATCACACGGAACGTTGATGTTCAATCAGGTCTGTGCAACGGGATGTTTGCAAAAGTTGTCAAATTGGTGAACTATCCAAATGAAGCCCGTGTCCAGAAACTTGGGTTGGAACTCGATCATGTGAGTAACACAGCGCGTGCTGCTAACCCCGTGTACATTGACAGACTGGAGGAGAAGCTGAACAAGGCTGGAGTGACGCGCCGACAGTTTCCCATCAAGGTTGCTTTTGCCTGCACGATCCACAAGGTACAAGGCATGACAACGTCACAGGCTGCAGTTTCGCTGAGAGGTGTTTTCGAACACGGCATGGGGTACGTAGCTCTGAGTAGAGTGACTTCGCTCAGTGGTCTGCATATTCTGCATATGGATGAGAGAAGGCTTCATGCAAATCCACAAATCACTGCTGCTCTTGCTGAGATGGCAGAGGATTCTTTGGAGAGCGTCATGCCCCTCCTTCACGTGATGCCGTCGGTAGATCGGGCAAATCACCTGGTTGTCGTCCATCATAACACCGAAGGGCTGTCTTGTCACGTGCAAGATATCGTGTCTCATCACGAACTGCTTTTCGCTGATGTTTTGTGCTTCACAGAGACACACCTCCAAGGATCAGTGGCCGATGGACGTGCTTGCTTGGAAGGCTACACGATGTTTTGCAGGAACCGAAGTGATTCTTACACAAACTGTCCTGACTTGGCTACAAAACGTGGTGGCGGCGTAGGTATTTGTGTCAAAAGTCACATCGCGGCCCAGGAAAAGAAATACGTTCAGGGTGTGACCGACATTGAATTTGTTGTGGTGATGTTGGGATCACCGGTGTTTGAGTGATGTTCCAGTTATTTATTTTCTTTCTGTGTGTTCGCAATTGTCATGGTGATTGTTCTGGTGTTTTTTAACTCGGCTGTATGTATTTGTTTGTTCACGCTGATTTCTCCGACTGCCCGAAATTTTCCATATTCTCAGTTTATGTGTATATCTGTCATCTCAGGGACACGAAGAAAGAATCCGATCTGGCGAAAGCCCGTGCGGCTCTGGACTCAGAGGCCACAGAGCGTGAACGTCTGCAGGTGAAGTTGTCCAAGCTGAAGATTGATTTTGACGAGCTGGAAGCAAGGTGAGGCCCGCCCGGCCATTTTATCAAAAATATGCCAACAACAAAATGGATAGTGGATATTAGTGCTGACACAATTGCTTTGCTGCTGGGGCCACACCCCAAGGAAAATCCTCCTCGTGACTAATTGCAGCTCAATTGGACTTTCAGTTAACCATCCCATATGTGGGACTCACGATGGGATCACCGGTGTTTGAGTGATGTTCCAGTTATTTATTTTCTTTCTGTGTGTTCGCATTTGTCATGGTGATAATACTAGCCAACTTACATTGGCTCCCGGTCCATTTAAGATGTGACTTCAAGGTTCTTCTACTAACCTATAAATCGCTGCATGGCTTAGCGCCTTCATATCTCGTCGACCTAGTTGTTCCTTATGTTCCGTCTCGTAACCTTCGTTCGCAAAACGCTACCCTTTTAGCGACACCGAGGGCCAAGAAAATGTCTGCAGGCTCTAGAGCATTTTCTATTCGGGCTCCAGAGCTTTGGAATGCCCTACCAATGGATATTAGGACTGCTACCTCAGTAGAAACATTTAAGACACGTTTAAAGACACATTTCTATGACATGGCCTTTAACTAACCTGTAGTGGCCGATTCGGCTGGAGTTTGTTTTCTCTCCCTCTCCACCCCCTCCCTCCCCCCTCCCCGGGCGGGGAGGTGGTTAGGTGGCACCCATGCTGACAGCGGCTATCTGGATTCTCGTGGGCCAATTCAGGGTGGGGGAACTGCAGCTCAACCTCCTCGAAGACACTGCCAGGACAATTGAGGGCTCCTTCGGCAGCCCTCTGCTATGACATGGACATCCACTTTTTATTTAATTGATTTTCATGTTGTACCATTTGTGCCCTCTCTGCATCCATTTCAACCTGGTGATCCTGAAAGGGGGATCCTTCCATCTGTGGTCCCTTCTCAAGGTTTCTCATTTTCCCCTGGTAGGGGTTTTTAAGTTTTTCCTTGCCCTTTTGGGAGCTTAAGATCAGGGGATGCTTTGAGAATAATTGTCAATTTCTATGTGAAGCCCTTTGAGACTGCTTGTGATTTAGGGCTATACAAATAAACTTGACTTGACTTGATTGTTCTGGTGTTTTTTTAACTCGGCTGTATGTATTTGTTTGTTCACGCTGATTTCTCCGACTGCCCGAAATTTTCCATATTCTCAGTTTATGTGTATATCTGTCATCACAGGGACACGAAGAAAGAATCCAATCTGGCGAAAGCCCGTGCGGCTCTGGACTCAGAGGCCACAGAGCGTGAACGTCTGCAGGTGAAGTTGTCCAAGCTGAAGATTGATTTTGACGAGCTGGAAGCAAGGTGAGGCGCGCCCGGCCATTTTATCAAAAATATGCCAACAACAAAATGGATAGTGGATATTAGTGCTAACATAATTGCTTTGCTGCTGGGGCCACACCCCAAGGAAAATCCTCCTCGTGACTAATTGCAGCTCAATTGGACTTTCAGTTAACCATCCCATAGTCGCACATCAATATAAATAGCGCATTTGACTGCGTCGAGGGTTTAATACTGTTTTTGCTCAGGAAGTCGCATCACATTCAAATCCTTAAAGATGAGCTGGAGTTTGAAAAGAAGCTGCATTCCGCGGTCGGTAATTACCATCACTATCGCTTATTTAATTAATGAAAATAAAGCTGAGTCATTCTCACGTCTCACGTAGGACTTGCGCATGGTCCAAAGCCAGCACGAGTCTCGCATGGTGGAGTTGGAAGCCGGCCAAAAAGTGAAAGATCTGGAGGAGGCTCTGTCTACAGAGAGGGAGCGGACCCAGAACAAGGAGGAGAGGTCTTTTTACAGCTTTAGAACATACCACAACGTTTGCTCTCATAGCAATTAATGTCTCCACGTTTGTCCCCAGGGTACGCCAAACCATGTCGGCCAGCAAAAAGAGGAAACGTCCGAAGGACAGCGAGGGTTTGAGCTCGGGCGGATGCAATGTGCCTCGTCCTAAAATCGCCCAGCAGGTCACTGTGGATGAGCAGCAGGTCACTGTGGATGAGCAGCAGGTCACTCTGGATGAGGTGGACTCGTACGGCAAATATGTCAGACTCCGCAATACAGTTGATGAGGTCAGTGGATGTGTCACAGGGGAACATCTTACGAAATTTGCACATTTTCCAGTAACGACTAACCTGTTGAGATCAATTTCAACTATTAGGATCAGAATTTGGGGAACTGGCAGGTGAAGCTCCAGATTGGATCTTCTGCTCCCATCGTATTCAAGTTTGCCGCAGAATTCATCCTGAAGGCCCACGAGAGTGTCACGGTAATCAATCTTATCTGGAAGATCTCAGATACAAGGTGCTCAATATTTCAATGACCTTTACATGCATCAGATCTGGGCGGCTGACGCTGGCCGAAACCACAATCCTCCCTCTGATCTAGTCTGGGAGACACAGTCCAACTGGGGACCCGTAGGCCAGGTCCACTTTACCTTGATCAACGCCAACGGAGAGGTGACACATCTTTCAAGCGACAAGAAGCAATATTTCTCTTTTGACGTCCGTTTTTCTTCTGGGAAATAAGGATGAGCAAAGCCACTGGCGCACGTTTGGAAGATGATGATGGAAATTCCACTTCCACCGTGGGATAGAGGAAATGGAATTTCGGTTTCTTGTGTGTCTTGACATATGAAGGGATTGACAATAAAGCAGACTTTGACTTTTGACATGGTCACATTATAAAAATATTGTATAACAATACAATTAAATGGGCTTTTTTTTAATAAAATCTGCTCCGACCTGTTGTGAAATTTAATTGAAATAATTGAAATAAAATTGTTGTTCTTCAAAAATGATTGAATTTGTCTTTTTTCATTCTGTGTAATTACAGTCTGCTGTATGCACCAAAAAAGAAAAGAGTGTAATATCGGTTTCATCAGTATATAATTGAAACCGGAAGGTATTCGGAAATCCCTGCGGTCAGTAGAATATATAACGGCTGTGCAATGAGAAGTCAAGACATGTTCCACGAGAGCAGGCGGTCAAGGCAAGAGTAATCTCGACGCAACATGCCCAACATGTGTAAGTCAGTGATGAATGTTTCCTGAATTTTCTTCCTCTTTTGCCATTCATTCATGATTTTCTTCTGCTTCCGCATTAGACACGCAAATTCTCGCGGTGGGCTTGGTGGCTTTTCTAGTACTGCGAGCCAATGGCGCTCCGTTGACAGAAGCGACCACCGTCTTGCCATCAAGCGACACCTCAAGTGAGGAGGAAACGGCGCCCTCTGACCTGCTGACCTCTGCTCATGTTTGGGACTCGGTTCTGGGTACCGCTAAAGAACACCAGAAAGCTGTAAGTGGAAATTCAGAAAGCACCTTCATTGTCTTCTCCTGGCTGTAAAACATATCTTACTTGTGACTAATTTCAATATCAGTTTGATGATGAATTCCAAAACAATGTCAACTTTCATTTACTGGAGCACTACAAAGCACCTCAGTTTCCAGCAAACTGCCCCAGCTCCAACTTTAGCAAGGTAAGAACCAGAAATGGAAAACCACCAGAGGTGGGAGAAAATACAGACACTGACACTTTCCATAATTGTTTGCTAGCATCGGCTTGACTTTTATGCGTAGGTTGAATAGATATTTGTTTTTTAACTGACCTAAATATTCTTTTTTCCAGGAGGCTTGCCTGCACAGGCTGGCCCAAGGTCTGTCAACTTACATAATTCTTCTCAAGCACGTGGAGAAGGAATATCCCGGCAGTAAAATTCTGTCTGAGGCCAAACACTACTCTGAACTCCTGCTCTACAATATCAAACAAAAGGTTGGCCAGTGTGACAATTTAGGGATAGGAAATGAATTTTGCTGTTAGTATAATACCTATTTTGACATTGTGTTGCTTACTCTTGTCCGGCAGATGAAAAAACCAGAAGAGGTCACAGGCCTGAGTAGCAATGAGGAAGAGAGCCTATTGAGGTCACTGTACCACCCCGATGCTTTCCACAGAAAGATGACGGCGCACAACATCCTGCGGAAGCTCTACATCTTCATTGTTGACGGCGAGAGGGCGCTGAGGCGCAAAGAACGGCGAAGGGGAAAACATGCCAAGGTCTTCGCCATGTTTAGTTTATTGCGGTAGTCACGTCCGCCACTGAAGCCCGTCGGAAATGTTGGGCAAAACATGAAGTGAATTAAGTTGTTGGCTCTGCACTGACGTGTCGTAACCCACTGACGGATTGATGATGTATTTGTTTTTGCATGACGCACTGAGTTTTTAAAATTTTTTATTCTGTAGATAATCTATTTATTGCTCATTCAAAAAAGCCATTGTGAATCTAAGACCTTATTTATTGCAAACAGTCGTATGAATTATTTAAAGAAGATATTTATTACATATTATTGTTTTTATACTTGAAGGCATGATAATTATATTTATTTTTTAAACGGAATGTATTTTTAAAACATGAATAAAACTATTTGCTTACTTGTGAATTGAACTGCTTGATTTATAACACTTTGGCAGGTGTCTTTTGAGAATTTCACTTATTAGATTGAACTACAGAAATCTCTTTTTCTGAGATTCAAAGACATCGTATATATATATATATATATATATATATATATATATATATATATATATATATATATATATATATATATATATATTTGCAAAACTGAAATATCGTAAGGCCACTTATGGGCTTTACTGTCAGACATTTATTGACAAAAACATGGAACAGACTTCAAGACAATGTCGTAACAATAACAAATAAATATCTCAGACCAAATTGACTTTCAGGTGGCCAACTCGTCGTGGTCTTCGGGTGGAGGTTGTTGATGCAGGTGCACGTCATCCTTCTTCAACCCCAAAGTAAACTGAAACGAAGCAAAAACAGCCAACGATACATATGTCATTGTTGTTTTTGACTTAATCTGCCATTTTTTTAAGGTTCTCTTTCTACATATTTACCAAACACAAGCGATACATTAACTTCAATACAAAAAAAGGGCACTACCTCAAATACAACTTAGAAAACAGTTTGACTGAAATGGTAGTCATTCAATAAATAAATATACGCACATTTTCTTTTTCAAATTGCAGCCTTTGCGGTTTTGAAAATTGCAGTTGATCACATTGCAACGTCGACTTGAATTCTATTCATCTCTCAGTTTTAATGCACAGACAGACACACGAGAGAAAACGCTGACACAGAAGCAGTGGATGACGCAAATCAGTGTTGCCGCAAGCAGACCTGTTGCTGAGATTGTCTCATGTGTTGAGACGAGCGACACTAGACGGTGTTCAGGTGAACGTCACCACCAAGAATTTACCGATAACGACAGTGGAGTGGTTTTCACTACAGGTAAACAGCTGGCAAATGTGACAAAAATTCCAAAATCTCGTAGAGAAAAGTTCCTACGACAAATAAAAGCACAAGAAAAGTTAAAAGAAAAATTGGAAGTGAGACGTAAAAAACAGGAACTAAAGAGAATGATGAAAAACTCTAAAGAGAGGGAACAGTACAGTCAAATTGCAGAGGTAAGACAAAGGAAATTGGGTTATATTAGAACCCGTTATCAACAGGACAAGCGTTTTTGTGCCAAACAAAAGTCCTATTTTACACAACGTTGTCAGACGGATCATGAGTTTAAGAAGAAAAACCTTTCCCGTTTCTCACGTCGTTATAGGACAGATGAGTGTTTTACGATGAGACGACGCGCTTACATCACAGAACGTTACCGTGACGATGTTGGGTTTCGAAACAGGCAGCGCTCTTACATGACACGCCGTTATTTAAACAACCCTGAATTCCGATTAAAACATCAGGAAATCATGAGGCGCATAATGGCAAAAAAATGTGATTCACTGAAGACCAAAACAATGCGCAGAGTAAGTACGCTTTTGAAAAAATACTAAGTCATAAACCGACTATGTAGGGAGCGAAATGACTGTGTGCTCATGAAAGCTGTTGAGGTATTCAAAGCCCAAATTAAGAATGGCCCCACATTTGTCTGCACTGTTTGCCACAGAGCATTGTTTCCGAACCAAGTACGCGCTTGTCAACGTAGATTTTATAAGAAAAACAGACATGTTGTTGCAAGTTGTCTCACGGGACAATTTGTCCATATCTGTGATGATGAATGTCAGGCCTCGTGCAGCGTACCAGCTGAAAGAAAACTGGAGTGGATATGTCACACTTGCTATAGTCACCTCAAAGATGGTAAAATGCCTGCACTTGCTGTTGCGAACAATCTCACACTCTCTGATATTCCAAAGGAACTGTGTGGATTGAACATACTGGAGAGACACCTCATTTCCAAATGCATATCATTTGCCAAAATTGTACCTCTTCCCAAAGGTCAACAACGAGCCATTCGTGGAAATGTGGTGTGCGTGCCATCGGAAGTACAAGAGACGGTCAATGTCTTGCCCAGACTAAGAAGTAAGTCACAGATGTTGAGAGTGAAACTGAAGAGACGGCTTTGCTACAAAGGCCATCAGTTTTTTCAAACTGTCACTTGGTCTAAGCTAATGAGCGCTCTGATGAAACTGAAACAAGTCCATCCACAGTACAGAGACATAACCATTCGCGACGATGCGGACCTTTGCGACCCAACCCTCACTGACGATGAGAGCAGCTCCGATGAAGCGCAAATGAGCGACAGTGAGTACAATGAGGAAGCTCTGGAGGAGATGTACAGATTTGAAAGTGATGCTCTGTGTGGGATGAACAGTGACTCTCAACATGACAACAGTGGTAACAAACAGCAACAAGAAAATTCGGAAGACGGTGATCAACCAAATGGTGGAGTGATACTTGAATCATGTCTCCAACCCAATGATGTGGCAGAGGAAATTATGAGTTTTACAGAGGGCATTTATTGTGTTGCTCCTGCAGAAAGAAACAACCCAGTAAGTTTTTTCAAGACTCCCAAGCTTGAGGTCATGGCTTTTCCGGTGCAGTTTTCCACTGGTCAGAACACCCTCGATGAAGAGAGAGCAATAAAACTCACACCAAGCAAATATTTCCAAACCCGTCTGTGTTGCGTGGATGAACGCTTTGCTCGAGATACCAACTACTTGTTCTTTGCCCAGTTTGTGACTGAAATTTACCAGGCAACGTCGAGCATGACAATACAGCTGCGCAAAGGTAAGCCTTTTACCAGGGATGGTCGAAGGATAAACAATGCCATGCTTCAGGACAAACGTGAAGTTGAGAAACTGGTGCGCAGCAAAGATGCTGTCCGATCCATGACACCGCTGAGAGGTACGCCGGCCTATTGGGAGAAAACCACCAAAGATCTTTTTGCTATGATCCGGCAGCTGGGCACACCCACGTTCTTTTGCACATTTTCTGCTGCCGAAATGCGTTGGGAAGAGGTCATCACCGCCATCAAAGCGCAACAAGGTGAAGTAGTGAATTTCGCCCAACTTGACTGGGCTACCAAGTGTGAGATCCTACGCAGCAATCCTGTGACGACGATGCGCATGTTTGACAAGCGTGTGGAAGCTCTGTTCAGAGATTTGATCCTCTCTCCGGCGCAACCGATTGGTGAGGTCGTCGACTACTTTTACCGACTGGAGTTTCAACACAGAGGAAGTCCTCACATTAATTGCCTCATATGGGTTCGAGGTGCCCCTGTATTTGAGGAAGCCACGGATGGAGCCATCTGTCATTTTGTGTCTCGCTACATCTCGGCCGAGCTGCCGGACCCGCAGAAGGAACCGGAATTGTACAAAAAGGTCACAGAGGTTCAGATGCACAGCAAAAGTCACTCCAAATCGTGCGTCAAACACCAAGGTGCAAATTGCCGCTTTGGATTCCCCAAACAACCGTGCGATGAAACAATGATCGTCAGACCTGCGCCCGTCGACGACGACAATCGAGATCAACGCAATGACGATCGGTTGGCGTCGAATGCCAAGCTTGTTCCCGTGCTAAATCTGCTGAATGAGCCTGAAACGGCATCCCTGACTTTGCCTCAGCTACTGGCTAAACGTAAGCTCACCGGTGACGAGTACATGAACTGTTTGCGCATGACGGCCTCGTCGAGTTCTGTCGTGCTTAAGCGAGAACCGAAAGACTGCTGGGTCAACAACTACAACCGCCATTTGCTTCTTGCCTGGGATGGAAACCTGGACATCCAATACATCCTGAATGCCTACTCTTGCATCGCATACATCTGCAGCTACATCAGCAAGGCTGAACACGGTCTGAGCCAATACCTGAAATCGGTCATTGAAAACTCCCGCTGCGCGAATGTCAACGAGAGCGATGAAATGAAGCAAATTATGCAAGCGTACTCCAAGAAAAGAGAAGTGAGTGCTCAGGAATGCGTCGCACGTGCGTGCGGCTTGCATATGAAACAGTCCTCCCGCATGGTGGTATTTGTACAAACGAGTGACAATGCGCTGAAAATTACTGCTCCTTGCTCAAGCTGTACCTGCCTCATCGTGCTGATTGCCAATTAAAATCTGAACGCTGTCCTTCCTATCAGTTGTTTCATGATAACGCCTGTGTACAGTTACCGTATAACGACTCTGTGGAGCGCGTGTGCCAAATTGTCAGAAGGAACAGAGAAAGGTATGAGAAATACAGTCGAGACATTGACAACGCCATCCAAGAGGTGGAGGAGAGTGGGCTCGTCATAAACGAATGGTGCCACCTGGCTCCCGAGAGTGAGTTGCAAAGACTCGAATGCGTTGAGGAAATGAACGCGAGAGATGAACCGAACGACAACGTGGAGGAAAATGTCCCGGACTATAACGTCAGGTCCAAAACAACGCAAATGTCCATCGTGACAGAGGCTGCAGCCATCGATCCCGCAGTGTTACGCGACATGTATCGTAACCTGAACCAAAAGCAAGCGTCCGTCTTCTACAAGGTCAGAGATTGGTGCATAAAACGTGCGTGTAGCTCAAAGCCCATTGAGCAGTTCTTCTACCACATCAACGGTGGCGCCGGGACCGGCAAATCGCATCTGATCAAGTGTATCCACGCAGAGGCTACCTAAATACTGCAGAGACTACCACGACTGGCTGAGGAGGCCGACATTTCCAAGCAAACGGTTGTTCTCGCAGCTTTCACTGGCACGGCGGCGTTCAACATTTCCGGGGCAACGTTGCATTGTCTACTCAAACTGCCGAGAAGTCTCAAACCCCCGTACCACGGGCTGGGCAATTAACTGGACGAAGTCAGAGCCGAGCTGTCCATCGCCGAAATACTCATCATCAATGAGATTTCCATGGTGTCGAAAGACCTCTTTGCCTACGTGAATGCCAGGTTGAAACAAATCAAAGGAATTAATTTACCTTTCGGTGGCATGTCTGTTCTTGCTGTTGGAGATTTCTTTCAGCTCCCTCCCGTGAGACAGTCCAAACCTCTGTGCGTGTACGATCCTACGCGGCTGGACCACTGGCGTGACGACTTCAAAAAGATCACGCTCACCGCCATCATGAGGCAGAAAGACGATGTCGCCTTTGCCGAACTGCTGAACCGACTCCGCGTCAAAGAAAAGTCAGATGAACTGTCGGAAATGGACAGAGCTCTCCTTGCCACGAGGTACACTTCCCCAGAAATGTGTCCAAAGCATATTCTGCATGTTTTTGCCACCAATAAACAGGTGGATGGCCATAACTCTGCGATGCTGGAACTGTTTCATAAGGACATTGTGCAGATTGACGCGGATGACTACAAGAAAGACAAAGGAACTGGCAGAATGGCAAGGCAAGCTTCCCCTGTGCAAGGCGCTAAGAACGAGCTCCCGGACTCAATCAAAGATGCCTTGGGTGCTCGTGTTATGATCACACGGAACGTTGATGTTCAATCAGGTCTGTGCAACGGGATGTTTGCAAAAGTTGTCAAATTGGTGAACTATCCAAATGAAGCCCGTGTCCAGAAACTTGGGTTGGAACCCGATCATGTGAGTAACACAGCGCGTGCTGCTAACCCCGTGTACATTGACAGACTGGAGGAGAAGCTGAACAAGGCTGGAGTGACGCGCCGACAGTTTCCCATCAAGCTTGCTTTTGCCTGCACGATCCACAAGGTACAAGGCATGACAACGTCACAGGCTGCAGTTTCGCTGAGAGGTGTTTTCGAACACGGCATGGGGTACGTAGCTCTGAGTAGAGTGACTTCGCTCAGTGGTCTGCATATTCTGCATATGGATGAGAGAAGGCTTCATGCAAATCCACAAATCACTGCTGCTCTTGCTGAGATGGCAGAGGATTCTTTGGAGAGCGTCATGCCCCTCCTTCACGTGATGCCGTCGGTAGATCGGGCAAATCACCTGGTTGTCGTCCATCATAACACCGAAGGGCTGTCTTGTCACGTGCAAGATATCGTGTCTCATCACGAACTGCTTTTCGCTGATGTTTTGTGCTTCACAGAGACACACCTCCAAGGATCAGTGGCCGATGGACGTGCTTGCTTGGAAGGCTACACGATGTTTTGCAGGAACCGAAGTGATTCTTACACAAACTGTCCTGACTTGGCTACAAAACGTGGTGGCGGCGTAGGTATTTGTGTCAAAAGTCACATCGCGGCCCAGGAAAAGAAATACGTTCAGGGTGTGACCGACATTGAATTTGTTGTGGTGATGTTGGGATCACCGGTGTTTGAGTGATGTTCCAGTTATTTATTTTCTTTCTGTGTGTTCGCAATTGTCATGGTGATTGTTCTGGTGTTTTTTAACTCGGCTGTATGTATTTGTTTGTTCACGCTGATTTCTCCGACTGCCCGAAATTTTCCATATTCTCAGTTTATGTGTATATCTGTCATCTCAGGGACACGAAGAAAGAATCCGATCTGGCGAAAGCCCGTGCGGCTCTGGACTCAGAGGCCACAGAGCGTGAACGTCTGCAGGTGAAGTTGTCCAAGCTGAAGATTGATTTTGACGAGCTGGAAGCAAGGTGAGGCCCGCCCGGCCATTTTATCAAAAATATGCCAACAACAAAATGGATAGTGGATATTAGTGCTGACACAATTGCTTTGCTGCTGGGGCCACACCCCAAGGAAAATCCTCCTCGTGACTAATTGCAGCTCAATTGGACTTTCAGTTAACCATCCCATATGTGGGACTCACGATGGGATCACCGGTGTTTGAGTGATGTTCCAGTTATTTATTTTCTTTCTGTGTGTTCGCATTTGTCATGGTGATAATACTAACCAACTTACATTGGCTCCCGGTCCATTTAAGATGTGACTTCAAGGTTCTTCTACTAACCTATAAATCGCTGCATGGCTTAGCGCCTTCATATCTCGTCGACCTAGTTGTTCCTTATGTTCCGTCTCGTAACCTTCGTTCGCAAAACGCTACCCTTTTAGCGACACCGAGGGCCAAGAAAATGTCTGCAGGCTCTAGAGCATTTTCTATTCGGGCTCCAGAGCTTTGGAATGCCCTACCAATGGATATTAGGACTGCTACCTCAGTAGAAACATTTAAGACACGTTTAAAGACACATTTCTATGACATGGCCTTTAACTAACCTGTAGTGGCCGATTCGGCTGGAGTTTGTTTTCTCTCCCTCTCCACCCCCTCCCTCCCCCCTCCCCGGGCGGGGAGGTGGTTAGGTGGCACCCATGCTGACAGCGGCTATCTGGATTCTCGTGGGCCAATTCAGGGTGGGGGAACTGCAGCTCAACCTCCTCGAAGACACTGCCAGGACAATTGAGGGCTCCTTCGGCAGCCCTCTGCTATGACATGGACATCCACTTTTTATTTAATTGATTTTCATGTTGTACCATTTGTGCCCTCTCTGCATCCATTTCAACCTGGTGATCCTGAAAGGGGGATCCTTCCATCTGTGGTCCCTTCTCAAGGTTTCTCATTTTCCCCTGGTAGGGGTTTTTAAGTTTTTCCTTGCCCTTTTGGGAGCTTAAGATTAGGGGATGCTTTGAGAATAATTGTCAATTTCTATGTGAAGCCCTTTGAGACTGCTTGTGATTTAGGGCTATACAAATAAACTTGACTTGACTTGATTGTTCTGGTGTTTTTTTAACTCGGCTGTATGTATTTGTTTGTTCACGCTGATTTCTCCGACTGCCCGAAATTTTCCATATTCTCAGTTTATGTGTATATCTGTCATCACAGGGACACGAAGAAAGAATCCAATCTGGCGAAAGCCCGTGCGGCTCTGGACTCAGAGGCCACAGAGCGTGAACGTCTGCAGGTGAAGTTGTCCAAGCTGAAGATTGATTTTGACGAGCTGGAAGCAAGGTGAGGCCCGCCCGGCCATTTTATCAAAAATATGCCAACAACAAAATGGATAGTGGATATTAGTGCTAACATAATTGCTTTGCTGCTGGGGCCACACCCCAAAGAAAATCCTCCTCGTGACTAATTGCAGCTCAATTGGACTTTCAGTTAACCATCCCATAGTCGCACATCAATATAAATAGCGCATTTGACTGCGTCGAGGGTTTAATACTGTTTTTGCTCAGGAAGTCGCATCACATTCAAATCCTTAAAGATGAGCTGGAGTTTGCAAAGAAGCTGCATTCCGCGGTCGGTAATTACCATCACTATCGCTTATTTAATTAATGAAAATAAAGCTGAGTCATTCTCACGTCTCACGTAGGACTTGCGCATGGTCCAAAGCCAGCACGAGTCTCGCATGGTGGAGTTGGAAGCCGGCCAAAAAGTGAAAGATCTGGAGGAGGCTCTGTCTACAGAGAGGGAGCGGACCCAGAACAAGGAGGAGAGGTCTTTTTACAGCTTTAGAACATACCACAACGTTTGCTCTCATAGCAATTAATGTCTCCACGTTTGTCCCCAGGGTACGCCAAACCATGTCGGCCAGCAAAAAGAGGAAACGTCCGAAGGACAGCGAGGGTTTGAGCTCGGGCGGATGCAATGTGCCTCGTCCTAAAATCGCCCAGCAGGTCACTGTGGATGAGCAGCAGGTCACTGTGGATGAGCAGCAGGTCACTCTGGATGAGGTGGACTCGTACGGCAAATATGTCAGACTCCGCAATACAGTTGATGAGGTCAGTGGATGTGTCACAGGGGAACATCTTACGAAATTTGCACATTTTCCAGTAACGACTAACCTGTTGAGATCAATTTCAACTATTAGGATCAGAATTTGGGGAACTGGCAGGTGAAGCTCCAGATTGGATCTTCTGCTCCCATCGTATTCAAGTTTGCCGCAGAATTCATCCTGAAGGCCCACGAGAGTGTCACGGTAATCAATCTTATCTGGAAGATCTCAGATACAAGGTGCTCAATATTTCAATGACCTTTACATGCATCAGATCTGGGCGGCTGACGCTGGCCGAAACCACAATCCTCCCTCTGATCTAGTCTGGGAGACACAGTCCAACTGGGGACCCGTAGGCCAGGTCCACTTTACCTTGATCAACGCCAACGGAGAGGTGACACATCTTTCAAGCGACAAGAAGCAATATTTCTCTTTTGACGTCCGTTTTTCTTCTGGGAAATAAGGATGAGCAAAGCCACTGGCGCACGTTTGGAAGATGATGATGGAAATTCCACTTCCACCGTGGGATAGAGGAAATGGAATTTCGGTTTCTTGTGTGTCTTGACATATGAAGGGATTGACAATAAAGCAGACTTTGACTTTTGACATGGTCACATTATAAAAATATTGTATAACAATACAATTAAATGGGCTTTTTTTTAATAAAATCTGCTCCGACCTGTTGTGAAATTTAATTGAAATAATTGAAATAAAATTGTTGTTCTTCAAAAATGATTGAATTTGTCTTTTTTCATTCTGTGTAATTACAGTCTGCTGTATGCACCAAAAAAGAAAAGAGTGTAATATCGGTTTCATCAGTATATAATTGAAACCGGAAGGTATTCGGAAATCCCTGCGGTCAGTAGAATATATAACGGCTGTGCAATGAGAAGTCAAGACATGTTCCACGAGAGCAGGCGGTCAAGGCAAGAGTAATCTCGACGCAACATGCCCAACATGTGTAAGTCAGTGATGAATGTTTCCTGAATTTTCTTCCTCTTTTGCCATTCATTCATGATTTTCTTCTGCTTCCGCATTAGACACGCAAATTCTCGCGGTGGGCTTGGTGGCTTTTCTAGTACTGCGAGCCAATGGCGCTCCGTTGACAGAAGCGACCACCGTCTTGCCATCAAGCGACACCTCAAGTGAGGAGGAAACGGCGCCCTCTGACCTGCTGACCTCTGCTCATGTTTGGGACTCGGTTCTGGGTACCGCTAAAGAACACCAGAAAGCTGTAAGTGGAAATTCAGAAAGCACCTTCATTGTCTTCTCCTGGCTGTAAAACATATCTGACTTGTGACTAATTTCAATATCAGTTTGATGATGAATTCCAAAACAATGTCAACTTTCATTTACTGGAGCACTACAAATCACCTCAGTTTCCAGCAAACTGCCCCAGCTCCAACTTTAGCAAGGTAGGAACCAGAAATGGAAAACCACCAGAGGTGGGAGAAAATACAGACACTGACACTTTCCATAATTGTTTGCTAGCATCGGCTTGACTTTTATGCGTAGGTTGAATAGATATTTGTTTTTTAACTGACCTAAATATTCTTTTTTCCAGGAGGCTTGCCTGCACAGGCTGGCCCAAGGTCTGTCAACTTACATAATTCTTCTCAAGCACGTGGAGAAGGAATATCCCGGCAGTAAAATTCTGTCTGAGGCCAAACACTACTCTGAACTCCTGCTCTACAATATCAAACAAAAGGTTGGCCAGTGTGACAATTTAGGGATAGGAAATGAATTTTGCTGTTACTATAATACCTATTTTGACATTGTGTTGCTTACTCTTGTCCGGCAGATGAAAAAACCAGAAGAGGTCACAGGCCTGAGTAGCAATGAGGAAGAGAGCCTATTGAGGTCACTGTACCACCCCGATGCTTTCCACAGAAAGATGACGGCGCACAACATCCTGCGGAAGCTCTACATCTTCATTGTTGACGGCGAGAGGGCGCTGAGGCGCAAAGAACGGCGAAGGGGAAAACATGCCAAGGTCTTCGCCATGTTTAGTTTATTGCGGTAGTCACGTCCGCCACTGAAGCCCGTCGGAAATGTTGGGCAAAACATGAAGTGAATTAAGTTGTTGGCTCTGCACTGACGTGTCGTAACCCACTGACGGATTGATGATGTATTTGTTTTTGCATGACGCACTGAGTTTTTTAAATTTTTTATTCTGTAGATAATCTATTTATTGCTCATTCAAAAAAGCCATTGTGAATCTAAGACCTTATTTATTGCAAACAGTCGTATGAATTATTTAAAGAAGATATTTATTACATATTATTGTTTTTATACTTGAAGGCATGATAATTATATTTATTTTTTTAAACGGAATGTATTTTTAAAACATGAATAAAACTATTTGCTTACTTGTGAATTGAACTGCTTGATTTATAACACTTTGGCAGGTGTCTTTTGAGAATTTCACTTATTAGATTGAACTACAGAAATCTCTTTTTCTGAGATTCAAAGACATCGTATATATATATATGTATATATATATTTGCAAAACTGAAATATCGTAAGGCCACTTATGGGCTTTACTGTCAGACATTTATTGACAAAAACATGGAACAGACTTCAAGACAATGTCGTAACAATAACAAATAAATATCTCAGACCAAATTGACTTTCAGGTGGCCAACTTGTCGTGGTCTTCGGGTGGAGGTTGTTGATGCAGGTGCACGTCATCCTTCTTCAACCCCAAAGTAAACTGAAACGAAGCAAAAACAGCCAACGATACATATGTCATTGTTGTTTTTGACTTAATCTGCCATTTTTTTTAAGGTTCTCTTTCTACATATTTACCAAACACAAGCGATACATTAACTTCAATACAAAAAAAGGGCACTACCTCAAATACAACTTAGAAAACAGTTTGACTGAAATGGTAGTCATTCAATAAATAAATATACGCACATTTTCTTTTTCAAATTGCAGCCTTTGCGGTTTTGAAAATTGCAGTTGATCACATTGCAACGTCGACTTGAATTCTATTCATCTCTCAGTTTTAATGCACAGACAGACACACGAGAGAAAACGCTGACACAGAAGCAGTGGATGACGCAAATCAGTGTTGCCGCAAGCAGACCTGTTGCTGAGATTGTCTCATGTGTTGAGACGAGCGACACTAGACGGTGTTCAGGTGAACGTCACCACCAAGAATTTACCGATAACGACAGTGGAGTGGTTTTCACTACAGGTAAACAGCTGGCAAATGTGACAAAAATTCCAAAATCTCGTAGAGAAAAGTTCCTACGACAAATAAAAGCACAAGAAAAGTTAAAAGAAAAATTGGAAGTGAGACGTAAAAAACAGGAACTAAAGAGAATGATGAAAAACTCTAAAGAGAGGGAACAGTACAGTCAAATTGCAGAGGTAAGACAAAGGAAATTGGGTTATATTAGAACCCGTTATCAACAGGACAAGCGTTTTTGTGCCAAACAAAAGTCCTATTTTACACAACGTTGTCAGACGGATCATGAGTTTAAGAAGAAAAACCTTTCCCGTTTCTCACGTCGTTATAGGACAGATGAGTGTTTTACGATGAGACGACGCGCTTACATCACAGAACGTTACCGTGACGATGTTGGGTTTCGAAACAGGCAGCGCTCTTACATGACACGGCGTTATTTAAACAACCCTGAATTCCGATTAGAACATCAGGAAATCATGAGGCGCATAATGGCAAAAAAATGTGATTCACTGAAGACCAAAACAATGCGCAGAGTAAGTACACTTTTGAAAAAATACTAAGTCATAAACCGACTATGTAGGGAGCGAAATGACTGTGTGCTCATGAAAGCTGTTGAGGTATTCAAAGCCCAAATTAAGAATGGCCCCACATTTGTCTGCACTGTTTGCCACAGAGCATTGTTTCCGAACCAAGTACGCGCTTGTCAACGTAGATTTTATAAGAAAAACAGACATGTTGTTGCAAGTTGTCTCACGGGACAATTTGTCCATATCTGTGATGATGAATGTCAGGCCTCGTGCAGCGTACCAGCTGAAAGAAAACTGGAGTGGATATGTCACACTTGCTATAGTCACCTCAAAGATGGTAAAATGCGTGCACTTGCTGTTGCGAACAATCTCACACTCTCTGATATTCCAAAGGAACTGTGTGGATTGAACATACTGGAGAGACACCTCATTTCCAAATGCATATCATTTGCCAAAATTGTACCTCTTCCCAAAGGTCAACAACGAGCCATTCGTGGAAATGTGGTGTGCGTGCCATCGGAAGTACAAGAGACGGTCAATGTCTTGCCCAGACTAAGAAGTAAGTCACAGATGTTGAGAGTGAAACTGAAGAGACGGCTTTGCTACAAAGGCCATCAGTTTTTTCAAACTGTCACTTGGTCTAAGCTAATGAGCGCTCTGATGAAACTGAAACAAGTCCATCCACAGTACAGAGACATAACCATTCGCGACGATGCGGACCTTTGCGACCCAACCCTCACTGACGACGAGAGCAGCTCCGATGAAGCGCAAATGAGCGACAGTGAGTACAATGAGGAAGCTCTGGAGGAGATGTACAGATTTGAAAGTGATGCTCTGTGTGGGATGAACAGTGACTCTCAACATGACAACAGTGGTAACAAACAGCAACAAGAAAATTCGGAAGACGGTGATCAACCAAATGGTGGAGTGAAACTTGAATCATGTCTCCAACCCAATGATGTGGCAGAGGAAATTATGACTTTTACAGAGGGCATTTATTGTGTTGCTCCTGCAGAAAGAAACAACCCAGTAAGTTTTTTCAAGACTCCCAAGCTTGAGGCCATGGCTTTTCCGGTGCAGTTTCCCACTGGTCAGAACACCCTCGATGAAGAGAGAGCAATAAAACTCACACCAAGCAAATATTTCAAAACCCGTCTGTGTTGCGTGGATGAACGCTTTGCTCGAGATACCAACTACTTGTTCTTTGCCCAGTTTGTGACTGAAATTTACCAGGCAACGTCGAGCATGACAATACAGCTGCGCAAAGGTAAGCCTTTTACCAGGGATGGTCGAAGGATAAACAATGCCATGCTTCAGGACAAACGTGAAGTTGAGAAACTGGTGCGCAGCAAAGATGCTGTCCGATTCATGACACCGCTGAGAGGTACGCCGGCCTATTGGGAGAAAACCACCAAAGATCTTTTTGCTATGATCCGGCAGCTGGGCACACCCACGTGCTTTTGCACATTTTCTGCTGCCGAAATGCGTTGGGAAGAGGTCATCACCGCCATCAAAGCGCAACAAGGTGAAGTAGTGAATTTCACCCAACTTGACTGGGCTACCAAGTGTGAGATCCTACGCAGCAATCCTGTGACGACGATGCGCATGTTTGACAAGCGTGTGGAAGCTCTGTTCAGAGATTTGATCCTCTCTCCGGCGCAACCGATTGGTGAGGTCGTCGACTACTTTTACCAACTGGAGTTTCAACACAGAGGAAGTCCTCACATTCATTGCCTCATATGGGTTCGAGGTGCCCCTGTATTTGAGGAAGCCACGGATGGAGCCATCTGTCATTTTGTGTCTCGCTACATCTCGGCCGAGCTGCCGGACCCGCAGAAGGAACCGGAATTGTACAAAAAGGTCACAGAGGTTCAGATGCACAGCAAAAGTCACTCCAAATCGTGCGTCAAACACCAAGGTGCAAATTGCCGCTTTGGATTCCCCAAACAACCGTGCGATGAAACAATGATCGTCAGACCTGCGCCCGTCGACGACGACAATCGAGATCAACGCAATGACGATCGGTTGGCGTCGAATGCCAAGCTTGTTCCCGTGCTAAATCTGCTGAATGAGCCTGAAACGGCATCCCTGACTTTGCCTCAGCTAGTGGCTAAATGTAAGCTCACCGGTGACGAGTACATGAACTGTTTGCGCATGACGGCCTCGTCGAGTTCTGTCGTGCTTAAGCGAGAACCGAAAGACTGCTGGGTCAACAACTACAACCGCCATTTGCTTCTTGCCTGGGATGGAAACCTGGACATCCAATACATCCTGAATGCCTACTCTTGCATCGCATACATCTGCAGCTACATCAGCAAGGCTGAACACGGTCTGAGCCAATACCTGAAATCGGTCATTGAAAACTCCCGCTGCGCAAATGTCAACGAGAGCGATGAAATGAAGCAAATTATGCAAGCGTACTCCAAGAAAAGAGAAGTGAGTGCTCAGGAATGCGTCGCACGTGCGTGCGGCTTGCATATGAAACAGTCCTCCCGCATGGTGGTGGTATTTGTACAAACGAGTGACAATGCGCTGAAAATGAGTTATCCTCTCTCGCTCCTTGAGGGCAAAACGCAGGAATCTCATGAAGTGTGGATGACTGGCCTGCCGGAAAAATACAAATCCAGACCTCAAACAGAGGAATTTGAAGTCATGTGCTTGGCTGATTTTGCATCAATGTGCAGAATTGTTTATGGCAAACAAGCCAAAGGTAAGAATGTTTTGCCTCTGCTGAACGACATGGGCTTTGTCCAGAAAAGAACAGAAAAACATGCGGTCATCAAATACTGCAAATACTCTGAACAAAAGAATCCGGAGGAATATTACTGCTCCTTGCTCAAGCTGTACCTGCCTCATCGTGCTGATTGCCAATTAAAATCTGAACGCTGTCCTTCCTATCAGTTGTTTCATGATAACGCCTGTGTACAGTTACCGTATAACGACTCTGTGGAGCGCGTGTGCCAAATTGTCAAAAGGAACAGAGAAAGGTATGAGAAATACAGTCGAGACATTGACAACGCCATCCAAGAGGTGGAGGAGAGTGGGCTCGTCATAAACGAATGGTGCCACCTGGCTCCCGAGAGTGAGTTGCAAAGACTCGAATGCGTTGAGGAAATGAACGCGAGAGATGAACCGAACGACAACGTGGAGGAAAATGTCCCGGACTATAACGTCAGGTCCAAAACAACGCAAATGTCCATCGTGACAGAGGCTGCAGCCATCGATCCCGCAGTGTTACGCGACATGTATCGTAACCTGAACCAAAAGCAAGCGTCCGTCTTCTACAAGGTCAGAGATTGGTGCATAAAACGTGTGTGTAGCTCAAAGCCCATTGAGCAGTTCTTCTACCACATCAACGGTGGCGCCGGGACCGGCAAATCGCATCTGATCAAGTGTATCCAAGCAGAGGCTACCAAAATACTGCAGAGACTACCACGACTGGCTGAGGAGGCCGACATTTCCAAGCAAACGGTTGTTCTCGCAGCTTTCACTGGCACGGCGGCGTTCAACATTTCCGGGGCAACGTTGCATTGTCTACTCAAACTGCCGAGAAGTCTCAAACCCCCGTACCACGGGCTGGGCAATAAACTGGACGAAGTCAGAGCCGAGCTGTCCATCGCCGAAATACTCATCATCGATGAGATTTCCATGGTGTCGAAAGACCTCTTTGCCTACGTGAATGCCAGGTTGAAACAAATCAAAGGAATTAATTTACCTTTCGGTGGCATGTCTGTTCTTGCTGTTGGAGATTTCTTTCAGCTCCCTCCCGTGAGACAGTCCAAACCTCTGTGCGTGTACGATCCTACGCGGCTGGACCACTGGCGTGACGACTTCAAAAAGATCACGCTCACCGCCATCATGAGGCAGAAAGACGATGTCGCCTTTGCCGAACTGCTGAACCGACTCCGCGTCAAAGAAAAGTCAGATGAACTGTCGGAAATGGACAGAGCTGTCCTTGCCACGAGGTACACTTCCCCAGAAATGTGTCCAAAGCATATTCTGCATGTTTTTGCCACCAATAAACAGGTGGATGGCCATAACTCTGCGATGCTGGAACTGTTTCATAAGGACATTGTGCAGATTGACGCGGATGACTACAAGAAAGACAAAGGAACTGGCAGAATGGCAAGGCAAGCGTCCCCTGTGCAAGGCGCTAAGAATGAGCTCCCGGACTCAATCAAAGTTGCCTTGGGTGCTCGTGTTATGATCACACGGAACGTTGATGTTCAATCAGGTCTGTGCAACGGGATGTTTGCAAAAGTTGTCAAATTGGTGAACTATCCAAATGAAGCCCGTGTCCAGAAACTTGGGTTGGAACTCGATCATGTGAGTAACACAGCGCGTGCTGCTAACCCCGTGTACATTGACAGACTGGAGGAGAAGCTGAACAAGGCTGGAGTGACGCGCCGACAGTTTCCCATCAAGCTTGCTTTTGCCTGCACGATCCACAAGGTACAAGGCATGACAACGTCACAGGCTGCAGTTTCGCTGAAAGGTGTTTTCGAACACGGCATGGGGTACGTAGCTCTGAGTAGAGTGACTTCGCTCAGTGGTCTGCATATTCTGCATATGGATGAGAGAAGGCTTCATGCAAATCCACAAATCACTGCTGCTCTTGCTGAGATGGCAGAGGATTCTTTGGAGAGCGTCATGCCCCTCCTTCACGTGATGCCGTCGGTAGATCGGGCAAATCACCTGGTTGTCGTCCATCATAACACCGAAGGGCTGTCTTGTCACGTGCAAGATATCGTGTCTCATCACGAACTGCTTTTCGCTGATGTTTTGTGCTTCACAGAGACACACCTCCAAGGATCAGTGGCCGATGGACGTGCTTGCTTGGAAGGCTACACGATGTTTTGCAGGAACCGAAGTGATTCTTACACAAACTGTCCTGACTTGGCTACAAAACGTGGTGGCGGCGTAGGTATTTGTGTCAAAAGTCACATCGCGGCCCAGGAAAAGAAATACGTTCAGGGTGTGACCGACATTGAATTTGTTGTGGTGATGTTGGGATCACCGGTGTTTGAGTGATGTTCCAGTTATTTATTTTCTTTCTGTGTGTTCGCAATTGTCATGGTGATTGTTCTGGTGTTTTTTAACTCGGCTGTATGTATTTGTTTGTTCACGCTGATTTCTCCGACTGCCCGAAATTTTCCATATTCTCAGTTTATGTGTATATCTGTCATCTCAGGGACACGAAGAAAGAATCCGATCTGGCAAAAGCCCGTGCGGCTCTGGACTCAGAGGCCACAGAGCGTGAACGTCTGCAGGTGAAGTTGTCCAAGCTGAAGATTGATTTTGACGAGCTGGAAGCAAGGTGAGGCCCGCCCGGCCATTTTATCAAAAATATGCCAACAACAAAATGGATAGTGGATATTAGTGCTGACACAATTGCTTTGCTGCTGGGGCCACACCCCAAGGAAAATCCTCCTCGTGACTAATTGCAGCTCAATTGGACTTTCAGTTAACCATCCCATAGTCGCACATCAATATAAATAGCGCATTTGACTGCGTCGAGGGTTTAATACTGTTTTTGCTCAGGAAGTCGCATCACATTCAAATCCTTAAAGATGAGCTGGAGTTTGAAAAGAAGCTGCATTCCGCGGTCGGTAATTACCATCACTATCGCTTATTTAATTAATGAAAATAAAGCTGAGTCATTCTCACGTCTCACGTAGGACTTGCGCATGGTCCAAAGCCAGCACGAGTCTCGCATGGTGGAGTTGGAAGCCGGCCAAAAAGTGAAAGATCTGGAGGAGGCTCTGTCTACAGAGAGGGAGCGGACCCAGAACAAGGAGGAGAGGTCTTTTTACAGCTTTAGAACATACCACAACGTTTGCTCTCATAGCAATTAATGTCTCCACGTTTGTCCCCAGGGTACGCCAAACCATGTCGGCCAGCAAAAAGAGGAAACGTCCGAAGGACAGCGAGGGTTTGAGCTCGGGCGGATGCAATGTGCCTCGTCCTAAAATCGCCCAGCAGGTCACTGTGGATGAGCAGCAGGTCACTGTGGATGAGCAGCAGGTCACTCTGGATGAGGTGGACTCGTACGGCAAATATGTCAGACTCCGCAATACAGTTGATGAGGTCAGTGGATGTGTCACAGGGGAACATCTTACGAAATTTGCACATTTTCCAGTAACGACTAACCTGTTGAGATCAATTTCAACTATTAGGATCAGAATTTGGGGAACTGGCAGGTGAAGCTCCAGATTGGATCTTCTGCTCCCATCGTATTCAAGTTTGCCGCAGAATTCATCCTGAAGGCCCACGAGAGTGTCACGGTAATCAATCTTATCTGGAAGATCTCAGATACAAGGTGCTCAATATTTCAATGACCTTTACATGCATCAGATCTGGGCGGCTGACGCTGGCCGAAACCACAATCCTCCCTCTGATCTAGTCTGGGAGACACAGTCCAACTGGGGACCCGTAGGCCAGGTCCACTTTACCTTGATCAACGCCAACGGAGAGGTGACACATCTTTCAAGCGACAAGAAGCAATATTTCTCTTTTGACGTCCGTTTTTCTTCCAGGAAATAAGGATGAGCAAAGCCACTGGCGCACGTTTGGAAGATGATGATGGAAATTCCACTTCCACCGTGGGATAGAGGAAATGGAATTTCGGTTTCTTGTGTGTCTTGACATATGAAGGGATTGACAATAAAGCAGACTTTGACATTTGACATGGTCACATTATAAAAATATTGTATAACAATACAATTAAATGGGCTTTTTTTTTAATAAAATCTGCTCCGACCTGTTGTGAAATTTAATTGAAATAATTGAAATAAAGTGGTTGTTCTTTAAAAATGATTAAATTCGTCTTTTTTCATTCTGTGTAATTGCATTCTGCTGTATGCACCAAAAAAAAAAGAGTGTAATATCGGTTTCATCAGTATATAATTGAAACCGGAAGGTATTCGGAAATCCCTGCGGTCAGTAGAATATATAACGGCTGTGCAATGAGAAGTCAAGACATGTTCCACGAGAGCAGGCGGTCAAGGCAAGAGTAATCTCGACGCAACATGCCCAACATGTGTAAGTCAGTGATGAATGTTTCCTGAATTTTCTTCCTCTTTTGCCATTCATTCATGATTTTCTTCTGCTTCCGCATTAGACACGCATATTCTCGCGGTGGGCTTGGTGGCTTTTCTAGTACTGCGAGCCAATGGCGCTCCGTTGACAGAAGCGACCACCGTCTTGCCATCAAGCGACACCTCAAGTGAGGAGGAAACGGCGCCCTCTGACCTGCTGACCTCTGCTCATGTTTGGGACTCGGTTCTGGGTACCGCTAAAGAACACCAGAAAGCTGTAAGTGGAAATTCAGAAAGCACCTTCATTGTCTTCTCCTGGCTGTAAAACATATCTGACTTGTGACTAATTTCAATATCAGTTTGATGATGAATTCCAAAACAATGTCAACTTTCATTTACTGGAGCACTACAAAGCACCTCAGTTTCCAGCAAACTGCCCCAGCTCCAACTTTAGCAAGGTAAGAACCAGAAATGGAAAACCACCAGAGGTGGGAGAAAATACAGACACTGACACTTTCCATAATTGTTTGCTAGCATCGGCTTGACTTTTATGCGTAGGTTGAATAGATATTTGTTTTTTAACTGACCTAAATATTCTTTTTTCCAGGAGGCTTGCCTGCACAGGCTGGCCCAAGGTCTGTCCACTTACATAATTCTTCTCAAGCACGTGGAGAAGGAATATCCCGGCAGTAAAATTCTGTCTGAGGCCAAACACTACTCTGAACTCCTGCTCTACAATATCAAACAAAAGGTTGGCCAGTGTGACAATTTACGCACATTTTCTTTTTCAAATTGCAGCCTTTGCGGTTTTGAAAATTGCAGTTGATCACATTGCAACGTCGACTTGAATTCTATTCATCTCTCAGTTTTAATGCACAGACAGACACACGAGAGAAAACGCTGACACAGAAGCAGTGGATGACGCAAATCCGTGTTGCCGCAAGCAGACCTGTTGCTGAGATTGTCTCATGTGTTGAGACGAGCGACACTAGACGGTGTTCAGGTGAACGTCACCACCAAGAATTTACCGATAACGACAGTGGAGTGGTTTTCACTACAGGTAAACAGCTGGCAAATGTGACAAAAATTCCAAAATCTCGTAGAGAAAAGTTCCTACGACAAATAAAAGCACAAGAAAAGTTAAAAGAAAAATTGGAAGTGAGACGTAAAAAACAGGAACTAAAGAGAATGATGAAAAACTCTAAAGAGAGGGAACAGTACAGTCAAATTGCAGAGGTAAGACAAAGGAAATTGGGTTATATTAGAACCCGTTATCAACAGGACAAGCGTTTTTGTGCCAAACAAAAGTCCTATTTTACACAACGTTGTCAGACGGATCATGAGTTTAAGAAGAAAAACCTTTCCCGTTTCTCACGTCGTTATAGGACAGATGAGTGTTTTACGATGAGACGACGCGCTTACATCACAGAACGTTACCGTGACGATGTTGGGTTTCGAAACAGGCAGCGCTCTTACATGACACGCCGTTATTTAAACAACCCTGAATTCCGATTAAAACATCAGGAAATCATGAGGCGCATAATGGCAAAAAAATCTGATTCACTGAAGACCAAAACAATGCGCAGAGTAAGTACGCTTTTGAAAAAATACTAAGTCATAAACCGACTATGTAGGGAGCGAAATGACTGTGTGCTCATGAAAGCTGTTGAGGTATTCAAAGCCCAAATTAAGAATGGCCCCACATTTGTCTGCACTGTTTGCCACAGAGCATTGTTTCCGAACCAAGTACGCGCTTGTCAACGTAGATTTTATAAGAAAAACAGACATGTTGTTGCAAGTTGTCTCACGGGACAATTTGTCCATATCTGTGATGATGAATGTCAGGCCTCGTGCAGCGTACCAGCTGAAAGAAAACTGGAGTGGATATGTCACACTTGCTATAGTCACCTCAAAGATGGTAAAATGCCTGCACTTGCTGTTGCGAACAATCTCACACTCTCTGATATTCCAAAGGAACTGTGTGGATTGAACATACTGGAGAGACACCTCATTTCCAAATGCATATCATTTGCCAAAATTGTACCTCTTCCCAAAGGTCAACAACGAGCCATTCGTGGAAATGTGGTGTGCGTGCCATCGGAAGTACAAGAGACGGTCAATGTCTTGCCCAGACTAAGAAGTAAGTCACAGATGTTGAGAGTGAAACTGAAGAGACGGCTTTGCTACAAAGGCCATCAGTTTTTTCAAACTGTCACTTGGTCTAAGCTAATGAGCGCTCTGATGAAACTGAAACAAGTCCATCCACAGTACAGAGACATAACCATTCGCGACGATGCGGACCTTTGCGACCCAACCCTCACTGACGATGAGAGCAGCTCCGATGAAGCGCAAATGAGCGACAGTGAGTACAATGAGGAAGCTCTGGAGGAGATGTACAGATTTGAAAGTGATGCTCTGTGTGGGATGAACAGTGACTCTCAACATGACAACAGTGGTAACAAACAGCAACAAGAAAATTCGGAAGACGGTGATCAACCAAATGGTGGAGTGAAACTTGAATCATGTCTCCAACCCAATGATGTGGCAGAGGAAATTATGAGTTTTACAGAGGGCATTTATTGTGTTGCTCCTGCAGAAAGAAACAACCCAGTAAGTTTTTTCAAGACTCCCAAGCTTGAGGCCATGGCTTTTCCGGTGCAGTTTCCCACTGGTCAGAACACCCTCGATGAAGAGAGAGCAATAAAACTCACACCAAGCAAATATTTCAAAACCCGTCTGTGTTGCGTGGATGAACGCTTTGCTCGAGATACCAACTACTTGTTCTTTGCCCAGTTTGTGACTGAAATTTACCAGGCAACGTCGAGCATGACAATTCAGCTGCGCAAAGGTAAGCCTTTTACCAGGGATGGTCGAAGGATAAACAATGCCATGCTTCAGGACAAACGTGAAGTTGAGAAACTGGTGCGCAGCAAAGATGCTGTCCGATTCATGACACCGCTGAGAGGTACGCCGGCCTATTGGGAGAAAACCACCAAAGATCTTTTTGCTATGATCCGGCAGCTGGGCACACCCACGTGCTTTTGCACATTTTCTGCTGCCGAAATGCGTTGGGAAGAGGTCATCACCGCCATCAAAGCGCAACAAGGTGAAGTAGTGAATTTCACCCAACTTGACTGGGCTACCAAGTGTGAGATCCTACGCAGCAATCCTGTGACGACGATGCGCATGTTTGACAAGCGTGTGGAAGCTCTGTTCAGAGATTTGATCCTCTCTCCGGCGCAACCGATTGGTGAGGTCGTCGACTACTTTTACCGACTGGAGTTTCAACACAGAGGAAGTCCTCACATTCATTGCCTCATATGGGTTCGAGGTGCCCCTGTATTTGAGGAAGCCACGGATGGAGCCATCTGTCATTTTGTGTCTCGCTACATCTCGGCCGAGCTGCCGGACCCGCAGAAGGAACCGGAATTGTACAAAAAGGTCACAGAGGTTCAGATGCACAGCAAAAGTCACTCCAAATCGTGCGTCAAACACCAAGGTGCAAATTGCCGCTTTGGATTCCCCAAACAACCGTGCGATGAAACAATGATCGTCAGACCTGCGCCCGTCGACGACGACAATCGAGATCAACGCAATGACGATCGGTTGGCGTCGAATGCCAAGCTTGTTCCCGTGCTAAATCTGCTGAATGAGCCTGAAACGGCATCCCTGACTTTGCCTCAGCTAGTGGCTAAATGTAAGCTCACCGGTGACGAGTACATGAACTGTTTGCGCATGACGGCCTCGTCGAGTTCTGTCGTGCTTAAGCGAGAACCGAAAGACTGCTGGGTCAACAACTACAACCGCCATTTGCTTCTTGCCTGGGATGGAAACCTGGACATCCAATACATCCTGAATGCCTACTCTTGCATCGCATACATCTGCAGCTACATCAGCAAGGCTGAACACGGTCTGAGCCAATACCTGAAATCGGTCATTGAAAACTCCCGCTGCGCAAATGTCAACGAGAGCGATGAAATGAAGCAAATTATGCAAGCGTACTCCAAGAAAAGAGAAGTGAGTGCTCAGGAATGCGTCGCACGTGCGTGCGGCTTGCATATGAAACAGTCCTCCCGCATGGTGGTGGTATTTGTACAAACGAGTGACAATGCGCTGAAAATGAGTTATCCTCTCTCGCTCCTTGAGGGCAAAACGCAGGAATCTCATGAAGTGTGGATGACTGGCCTGCCGGAAAAATACAAATCCAGACCTCAAACAGAGGAATTTGAAGTCATGTGCTTGGCTGATTTTGCATCAATGTGCAGAATTGTTTATGGCAAACAAGCCAAAGGTAAGAATGTTTTGCCTCTGCTGAACGACATGGGCTTTGTCCAGAAAAGAACAGAAAAACATGCGGTCATCAAATACTGCAAATACTCTGAACAAAAGAATCCGGAGGAATATTACTGCTCCTTGCTCAAGCTGTACCTGCCTCATCGTGCTGATTGCCAATTAAAATCTGAACGCTGTCCTTCCTATCAGTTGTTTCATGATAACGCCTGTGTACAGTTACCGTATAACGACTCTGTGGAGCGCGTGTGCCAAATTGTCAGAAGGAACAGAGAAAGGTATGAGAAATACAGTCGAGACATTGACAACGCCATCCAAGAGGTGGAGGAGAGTGGGCTCGTCATAAACGAATGGTGCCACCTGGCTCCCGAGAGTGAGTTGCAAAGACTCGAATGCGTTGAGGAAATGAACGCGAGAGATGAACCGAACGACAACGTGGAGGAAAATGTCCCGGACTATAACGTCAGGTCCAAAACAACGCAAATGTCCATCGTGACAGAGGCTGCAGCCATCGATCCCGCAGTGTTACGCGACATGTATCGTAACCTGAACCAAAAGCAAGCGTCCGTCTTCTACAAGGTCAGAGATTGGTGCATAAAACGTGTGTGTAGCTCAAAGCCCATTGAGCAGTTCTTCTACCACATCAACGGTGGCGCCGGGACCGGCAAATCGCATCTGATCAAGTGTATCCACGCAGAGGCTACCAAAATACTGCAGAGACTACCACGACTGGCTGAGGAGGCCGACATTTCCAAGCAAACGGTTGTTCTCGCAGCTTTCACTGGCACGGCGGCGTTCAACATTTCCGGGGCAACGTTGCATTGTCTACTCAAACTGCCGAGAAGTCTCAAACCCCCGTACCACGGGCTGGGCAATAAACTGGACGAAGTCAGAGCCGAGCTGTCCATCGCCGAAATACTCATCATCGATGAGATTTCCATGGTGTCGAAAGACCTCTTTGCCTACGTGAATGCCAGGTTGAAACAAATCAAAGGAATTAATTTACCTTTCGGTGGCATGTCTGTTCTTGCTGTTGGAGATTTCTTTCAGCTCCCTCCCGTGAGACAGTCCAAACCTCTGTGCGTGTACGATCCTACGCGGCTGGACCACTGGCGTGACGACTTCAAAAAGATCACGCTCACCGCCATCATGAGGCAGAAAGACGATGTCGCCTTTGCCGAACTGCTGAACCGACTCCGCGTCAAAGAAAAGTCAGATGAACTGTCGGAAATGGACAGAGCTCTCCTTGCCACGAGGTACACTTCCCCAGAAATGTGTCCAAAGCATATTCTGCATGTTTTTGCCACCAATAAACAGGTGGATGGCCATAACTCTGCGATGCTGGAACTGTTTCATAAGGACATTGTGCAGATTGACGCGGATGACTACAAGAAAGACAAAGGAACTGGCAGAATGGCAAGGCAAGCTTCCCCTGTGCAAGGCGCTAAGAATGAGCTCCCGGACTCAATCAAAAATGCCTTGGGTGCTCGTGTTATGATCACACGGAACGTTGATGTTCAATCAGGTCTGTGCAACGGGATGTTTGCAAAAGTTGTCAAATTGGTGAACTATCCAAATGAAGCCCGTGTCCAGAAACTTGGGTTGGAACTCGATCATGTGAGTAACACAGCGCGTGCTGCTAACCCCGTGTACATTGACAGACTGGAGGAGAAGCTGAACAAGGCTGGAGTGACGCGCCGACAGTTTCCCATCAAGCTTGCTTTTGCCTGCACGATCCACAAGGTACAAGGCATGACAACGTCACAGGCTGCAGTTTCGCTGAAAGGTGTTTTCGAACACGGCATGGGGTACGTAGCTCTGAGTAGAGTGACTTCGCTCAGTGGTCTGCATATTCTGCATATGGATGAGAGAAGGCTTCATGCAAATCCACAAATCACTGCTGCTCTTGCTGAGATGGCAGAGGATTCTTTGGAGAGCGTCATGCCCCTCCTTCACGTGATGCCGTCGGTAGATCGGGCAAATCACCTGGTTGTCGTCCATCATAACACCGAAGGGCTGTCTTGTCACGTGCAAGATATCGTGTCTCATCACGAACTGCTTTTCGCTGATGTTTTGTGCTTCACAGAGACACACCTCCAAGGATCAGTGGCCGATGGACGTGCTTGCTTGGAAGGCTACACGATGTTTTGCAGGAACCGAAGTGATTCTTACACAAACTGTCCTGACTTGGCTACAAAACGTGGTGGCGGCGTAGGTATTTGTGTCAAAAGTCACATCGCGGCCCAGGAAAAGAAATACGTTCAGGGTGTGACCGACATTGAATTTGTTGTGGTGATGTTGGGATCACCGGTGTTTGAGTGATGTTCCACTTATTTATTTTCTTTCTGTGTGTTCGCAATTGTCATGGTGATTGTTCTGGTGTTTTTTTAACTCGGCTGTATGTATTTGTTTGTTCACGCTGATTTCTCCGACTGCCCGAAATTTTCCATATTCTCAGTTTATGTGTATATCTGTCATCTCAGGGACACGAAGAAAGAATCCGATCTGGCGAAAGCCCGTGCGGCTCTGGACTCAGAGGCCACAGAGCGTGAACGTCTGCAGGTGAAGTTGTCCAAGCTGAAGATTGATTTTGACGAGCTGGAAGCAAGGTGAGGCCCGCCCGGCCATTTTATCAAAAATATGCCAACAACAAAATGGATAGTGGATATTAGTGCTGACACAATTGCTTTGCTGCTGGGGCCACACCCCAAGGAAAATCCTCCTCGTGACTAATTGCAGCTCAATTGGACTTTCAGTTAACCATCCCATAGTCGCACATCAATATAAATAGCGCATTTGACTGCGTCGAGGGTTTAATACTGTTTTTGCTCAGGAAGTCGCATCACATTCAAATCCTTAAAGATGAGCTGGAGTTTGAAAAGAAGCTGCATTCCGCGGTCGGTAATTACCATCACTATCGCTTATTTAATTAATGAAAATAAAGCTGAGTCATTCTCACGTCTCACGTAGGACTTGCGCATGGTCCAAAGCCAGCACGAGTCTCGCATGGTGGAGTTGGAAGCCGGCCAAAAAGTGAAAGATCTGGAGGAGGCTCTGTCTACAGAGAGGGAGCGGACCCAGAACAAGGAGGAGAGGTCTTTTTACAGCTTTAGAACATACCACAACGTTTGCTCTCATAGCAATTAATGTCTCCACGTTTGTCCCCAGGGTACGCCAAACCATGTCGGCCAGCAAAAAGAGGAAACGTCCGAAGGACAGCGAGGGTTTGAGCTCGGGCGGATGCAATGTGCCTCGTCCTAAAATCGCCCAGCAGGTCACTGTGGATGAGCAGCAGGTCACTGTGGATGAGCAGCAGGTCACTCTGGATGAGGTGGACTCGTACGGCAAATATGTCAGACTCCGCAATACAGTTGATGAGGTCAGTGGATGTGTCACAGGGGAACATCTTACGAAATTTGCACATTTTCCAGTAACGACTAACCTGTTGAGATCAATTTCAACTATTAGGATCAGAATTTGGGGAACTGGCAGGTGAAGCTCCAGATTGGATCTTCTGCTCCCATCGTATTCAAGTTTGCCGCAGAATTCATCCTGAAGGCCCACGAGAGTGTCACGGTAATCAATCTTATCTGGAAGATCTCAGATACAAGGTGCTCAATATTTCAATGACCTTTACATGCATCAGATCTGGGCGGCTGACGCTGGCCGAAACCACAATCCTCCCTCTGATCTAGTCTGGGAGACACAGTCCAACTGGGGACCCGTAGGCCAGGTCCACTTTACCTTGATCAACGCCAACGGAGAGGTGACACATCTTTCAAGCGACAAGAAGCAATATTTCTCTTTTGACGTCCGTTTTTCTTCCAGGAAATAAGGATGAGCAAAGCCACTGGCGCACGTTTGGAAGATGATGATGGAAATTCCACTTCCACCGTGGGATAGAGGAAATGTAATTTTGGTTTCTTGTGTGTCTTGACATATGAAGGGATTGACAATAAAGCAGACTTTGACTTTTGACATGGTCACATTATAAAAATATTGTATAACAATACAATTAAATGGGCTTTTTTTTAATAAAATCTGCTCCGACCTGTTGTGAAATTTAATTGAAATAATTGAAATAAAATTGTTCTTCAAAAATGATTGAATTCGTCTTTTTTCATTCTGTGTAATTACATTCTGCTGTATGCACAAAAAAAGAAAAGAGTGTAATATCGGTTTCATCAGTATATAATTGAAACCGGAAGGTATTCGGAAATCCCTGCGGTCAGTAGAATATATAACGGCTGTGCAATGAGAAGTCAAGACATGTTCCACGAGAGCAGGCGGTCAAGGCAAGAGTAATCTCGACGCAACATGCCCAACATGTGTAAGTCAGTGATGAATGTTTCCTGAATTTTCTTCCTCTTTTGCCATTCATTCATGATTTTCTTCTGCTTCCGCATTAGACACGCAAATTCTCGCGGTGGGCTTGGTGGCTTTTCTAGTACTGCGAGCCAATGGCGCTCCGTTGACAGAAGCGACCACCGTCTTGCCATCAAGCGACACCTCAAGTGAGGAGGAAACGGCGCCCTCTGACCTGCTGACCTCTGCTCATGTTTGGGACTCGGTTCTGGGTACCGCTAAAGAACACCAGAAAGCTGTAAGTGGAAATTCAGAAAGCACCTTCATTGTCTTCTCCTGGCTGTAAAACATATCTGACTTGTGACTAATTTCAATATCAGTTTGATGATGAATTCCAAAACAATGTCAACTTTCATTTACTGGAGCACTACAAAGCACCTCAGTTTCCAGCAAACTGCCCCAGCTCCAACTTTAGCAAGGTAAGAACCAGAAATGGAAAACCACCAGAGGTGGGAGAAAATACAGACACTGACACTTTCCATAATTGTTTGCTAGCATCGGCTTGACTTTTATGCGTAGGTTGAATAGATATTTGTTTTTTAACTGACCTAAATATTCTTTTTTCCAGGAGGCTTGCCTGCACAGGCTGGCCCAAGGTCTGTCCACTTACATAATTCTTCTCAAGCACGTGGAGAAGGAATATCCCGGCAGTAAAATTCTGTCTGAGGCCAAACACTACTCTGAACTCCTGCTCTACAATATCAAACAAAAGGTTGGCCAGTGTGACAATTTAGGGATAGGAAATGAATTTTGCTGTTACTATAATACCTATTTTGACATTGTGTTGCTTACTCTTGTCCGGCAGATGAAAAAACCAGAAGAGGTCACAGGCCTGAGTAGCAATGAGGAAGAGAGCCTATTGAGGTCACTGTACCACCCCGATGCTTTCCACAGAAAGATGACGGCGCACAACATCCTGCGGAAGCTCTACATCTTCATTGTTGACGGCGAGAGGGCGCTGAGGCGCAAATAACGGCGAAGGGGAAAACATGCCAAGGTCTTCGCCATGTTTAGTTTATTGCGGTAGTCACGTCCGCCACTGAAGCCCGTCGGAAATGTTGGGCAAAACATGAAGTGAATTAAGTTGTTGGATCTGCACTGACGTGTCGTAACCCACTGACGGATTGATGATGTATTTGTTTTTGCATGACGCACTGAGTTTTTTAAATTTTTTATTCTGTAGATAACCTATTTATTGCTCATTCAAAAAAGCCATTGTGAATCTAAGACCTTATTTATTGCAAACAGTCGTATGAATTATTTAAAGAAGATATTTATTACATATTATTGTTTTTATACTTGAAGGCATGATAATTATATTTATTTTTTAAACGGAATGTATTTTTAAAACATGAATAAAACTATTTGCTTACTTGTGAATTGAACTGCTTGATTTATAACACTTTGGCAGGTGTCTTTTGAGAATTTCACTTATTAGATTGAACTACAGAAATCTCTTTTTCTGAGATTCAAAGACATCGTATATATATATATATATATTTGCAAAACTGAAATATCGTAAGGCCACTTATGGGCTTTACTGTCAGACATTTATTGACAAAAACATGGAACAGACTTCAAGACAATGTCGTAACAATAACAAATAAATATCTCAAGTTTCTGTAAAACACGCTCAGTATAATAGCCCCTACGCAATCCGCGTTTCATCATGGTCATCACATCCGTCACGACTAAGAAGTTGTATATTTACGTGTGCTACGGTAGAAGAGACGACCCTCGTCACAGCAGACTTCAAACATGGGATAACACAGGTCGTAAACAAGCACAACAACACCAGCACAACAAGCACAGGAGACACTAGTTTCAACAGCAGTTGCCACCAGTTGCCAGAGAATAGCCATGAAAAGAAACCCCACTGTTGTGGAACTTTGTCATTTGACATGGCCTGCTGTAAGTTCTTCAGTGAAGCCATGGCGTCGTAGATGTGTGTGTCATTTTCTCCAGGGATGTATGTGCAACAGGAAGTCCCAATGATGTGGCACACACCACCTTGTGCTGCCGTCAACAAGTCCAGAACCATCCTGTTTTGCAAGACCATCAGCCTAATAGCCTGAATCTCTCTATTTTGTCCATCGTTGACTTGTAGTGAGAGATTCGCAAAGGATTGAAAACGATAGTTCAGTGTCTCGATGAAGAGTGATTGTTTTCCAATTCCGACCCAGGGAAAAAGCGCATGAACAACTTTGTTTCCAACGGACCATACTTTATGGTCGTCTGGAACATTCGCACCCCAGACAGGGTCATGAGGGTCAAAGGTTGCAACCGCTCTGCGTTGACGTCCAGAAGAGTTGCGTGCTGTCGTCAGCTGTCGATGTCGTATCCTGTAGGTGTGGTCTGTCACCCACACTGGTGCACACACTCCTGTCCAGTTGGCGGGCAGCATTGGATAAACCTTGTGACCACAAAGCCACCAGCCATTCTGTATGAAGTATGTTCCGTTCGATGGTGCAGACATGTTAGTCGGAGAGCCCTCCCCAACTGAAACGGCTCTCCTATCTTGACACTCAGTGACGATGTCCAAAGCTCCCATCCAGTTTCCTCCTGGAGAGCAGTCACTGTCAATGCATTTGTGGGTCTTACTTCCTTGGATGTAACACGTATAGTTCACTCCAGGCCGCTGCTCAGTGTAGGCCACCTGCGGTAATGTTCGTCCTTTAACAGTCACATTGAGATTTGTCCAGAAAAGCTTATCACAGGTGCCTTCCACAAGTCCAGGGCGGAAGGGGTCGTCATCACTCACTTTGACGGCAGGGTGTTGATATCCAACTCCTCCCATGGATGCCATACATTTTGCTTCAGTGACATTCATTGCTCTGGCTTCCAAGTGAACTTGCGTGGAGGAAGGGGGGAGTTTCGAACACACATAACATCCCTCCTGTGTGTCTGCTCTCACAGTGAACTTAGCGTACCGGTACCACGTGTTGGTTTCGTATGGGTTTTTGGGGTCCCATGACCAGTCCTCAAAGTTCTCATCCTGTGACCATCGTTTTCCACGGTCAACATTGTCACTTGGTCTGTTCAAATGAGTCCATAGACCATAGCACGCTCCAACCACAACGCAGCAGAGGATCCATCTGGCATATGGAGCCCCGTTGCTACTAGGATGGCAGAGACACCGGGACATCCCGTCGCCTAGCGGAGTGGGGATCGTTGTTTTCTTCACCAACATTGAGACGTCCCACCCTAAACGATAGGACTCCTTTGAAGTTAGCCTTCCCCACCACTCCGAATTAGGGGTCCAGTACTCTCTGCAACTTGCAGTGGCTGAGGTGAATCCAACTGGGCCGTTCAGCAATCTTCACTGCGGTGGGGGTAGTCAGCAAGACTTGGAATGGTCCCTCCCACCGTGGGCTGAGCCAGTTCTTTCTTTTAACGACCTTGACGTAGACCCAGTATCCTGGATTGATGGGTTTGTCGACCTGTGAGGAGGAAAGATCAGGCGGCAGTAAATTTGCATTTGACACATCTTTCAGTTTGAGCGTCCTTATCATATAGTCTGCCAAGGACTGCTCTTCATCAGCTTTTTGCAAATCTGCAGGGAACAAAGGTAGTCTATATGGTCTCCCATGGATGATTTCGAAAGGTGTCAGTCCTTCTGAAGTGGGAGTAATTCTCATATAGAGCTTCACTAAGTCTAAGCACTCTGGCCAAGATCTGCCTGTTGTTTCCATGCATTTTTTCAACCTGCTTTTGATAGTGGAGTTTGCTCGTTCAACCAGGCCAGCGCTCGCAGGATGCCAAGCGCAGTGGTTTTTTAATGTTATCCCAAGGTGTACAGCCATGTTCTGTACAACTTGGTTCACAAAGTGTGGACCATTGTCACTGTAAATGGTTTGGGGGATGCCATGAGTCGGTATGATGGCTTTGCAGATGGCTTTTGCCACTGTTAAGGCATCTGCTCGTTTAGATGGAACTATTTCCACCCATTTGGAAAATGCATCAATCATCACTAAGCAGTATTTGTGAGGTCCACTTTGTGTGAGCTCAATAAAATCCATGTGCATAATTTGAAATGGGTAAGACGGTTTTGGAAATGAGCCTCTCTTAGGTCTCATATTTCCTTGTGGATTATGTTTCACACAAACAGGACATGCTTTACAAAAAAATTTTAAGTAAGCATCTAAACCAAAGGTAGTGAATTGTTGATGTATGATAGACTTCATCCCTCCTGTCGACACATGGCAAGGCCCATGGGTCGCAATTGCCGCTGCCTTAAAAAGTGATTTTGGTAAAACAGGTTTGTCATTGATGCGGTGGATATTATCTGTATCCATCATTGCACCTTTTGTCGTCCACATTCGTTTTTCCACCATTGGAGCATTGCCCTGCATATCTGTCAGTATAGTTTTATCTATGAGTTGCGTGTCCTCTGAATCCATTAAAAAGAATTCATGGCCATGTTTCCCTGCTGCTGCTTCTTTAGCAATTTTGTCTGCCAATCTGTTTCCATTTGAGACTTCATCCGTGCCAGTGGTGTGAGCAGCACATTTACACACAGCTAGTTTAGCAGGCAAGTGAATGGCCTGCAACAAGTCTTTTAACAAAGAGGCATGGGTAACCGGCTTACCGGTCGATGTTGTCATCCCTCTGCGCTCCCATTGTTTCGCAAAATAGAACAGAGTAGAAAACGCATACTGACTGTCTGTGTATACAGTGACTTCCTTATCTTCCGCTAATTGACAAGCTCTTGTTAGCGCAATTAGCTCAGCAGCCTGCGCTGACCTGTTGTATGGAAGCTTCTCTGCTTCAACAATCTGGTTTGGTAATCTCACAATTGCATACCCACTTTGATTGTTCCCTCTAGGATCCTTTGAACATGACCCATCCACAAACCACTTTTCCCCTTTTCCAAGTGGCGTGTCACGTAAATCTTCTCTGGGCAGCTGTAGATGTTCTGTAGCATCCAAACAGTTATGTGGTGTACCATCCCCCGGCAACGGAATCAACGTTGCTGGGTTAAGGACTGTGCACCTCTTTATCACAATGTGTGGTTGTGACAGAAGCGTAGCAGTGTAAGACAGGTGTCTGGCTGGCGACAAAAAGTTCATTTTGCTTTGTAGTAGCAACACATCTACAGCATGTGGAACTAGCAGCTCCATTTTGTGAAAAAGCACCACATCTGCAGCTTGTCTCACTGCAAGTGCTGCCGCGCACACTGCTTGGACACAGTCTGGCAAAGATAGAGCCACTGGATCCAATTTTTTTGAATAAAATGCAATTGGTCTTAGTTTGCTGCCATGACTCTGGAGCAACACTGAGGTCATAAAACCATTCCTGCAGTCTGCTGTTTGCACAAAGGTTTTATTGTAGTCTGGCAAGATAAGAGTTGTAGTTTCTATCAGAGCCTGTTTCAGCACCACAAAAGCATCATCTGCTACTGGTGTCCACATTATCTTTTCTGTCATTGCCATGGGGACTCCATGCACAATGTTCAGCAGCGGTTGTGTCTTTTCCGCATAATGTGGGATCCATGCTCTACAGTAATTGGAGAGCCCCAAAAATGACATCATTTGTTTTTTTGTTTCAGGTTTCGGTGCATCTGCAATGATCTGCTTTCTGGTTCTCTGTATCTGTCTTCCAGAAGCTGACAAAGTGTGACCTAAATAGTTCACTTCCTGTCTGACCCATTGTAGCTTGTTCTTGCTCACTTTATTCCCTGTTTTGCAGAGAAAGTGTAACAATGCTAAGGAGTCTTCTTTGCAAGCAGCTTCAGTTTCAGAGGCTATCAGGAGATCATCTACATAAACTAGAAGTTGGCTTTTGTTTGAAATTTGAAAATCAGCCAGACAGGCCATGATAGCTTGAATGAAAATAGTTGGACTATCAGCAAATCCCTGTGGCAATCTGGTGTACGTATAGCTTTGTCCTTTAAAGGTAAACGCAAACCAAAACTGTGAGTCTGGGTGAATTGGCACTGAGAAAAATGCATTGCTAAGATCAATTACTGTGAAAAACTTCTGGTTAGGTTTCAAAGTGTTCAGAAGTGTGTGTGGGTCAGGCACATTAGGTGCTCTTGTCTGCACTGCATCATTCACTGCTCGTAAATCTTGTATCATTCGCCAATCAATTTTATTGGCCTTTTGGACTGGAAAAATAGGAGTGTTGCAAGGAGAATCCGAGCACTTCCTAATGATTCCTCCTGTCAAAAGATCATTTATAACAGGGGTAATCCCATTTATTGCCTCGTGTTTTAACGGATATTGCTTAACTCTTGGACGCCACTCTGATCTTGGTTTGATCTGTACTGGTGGAATGGACGTTAAAAGTCCTACATCAGATGGGCCCTTTGTCCACAGTTTTTCAGGAAGCCCAGCCAATTCCCCCTCCTCCTTCTCATTCAAACAAATGTCAACTAGTCAGGTTAGCGCACAAGCGCATGCCCTACCAACAGCTACTTCACACACTGTTTGCTTCCACATGTCACAACTGGTACTGTAGCTCCACCCATCACCTTTGTCCTCATAATCAGTGACAGATCTAGCAAGTTTAATTCGGCAACCCACATCTGCCCATGTTATACTGTGAGGTTTGAACAATGAAATGTGGGGTACAGCCGACAACTTGTATTTGTCTTTCTGAGGAGCGGGCAGGAGCACAGCAGCAGCTGCAAATGACCCGCGATCTGTGTACAGAGTAGTGATTGTTAAAGTTACTTCTGTGTCACTGAGAAAACTTTCAATATAGTCATCATGTGGATCAGTGAGGATATTCATGGTGACATGTAATTGATTACAAGTCATTTCTGATTCAGGTCGTGACAATTGTTTTCGAGCTTCACTCAGCAATCTGCTTGGTAGCTTGGGATTCCGTTCGGGAGTGATGTCATAGGAGCAGGAAATCTGTTCACCTGCTTGTGCAGCATATGAGTCTACATCTCCCACTCTACATGCTCGCATGCCATCCTTTACTGGAATTATTGCAATTCCCAACCGAGTCATCAGATCTCGTCCCAGCAGGTTTATGGGACATTTTGGCGATAGAACAATCGAGACTGAAGCTATGACTCCTGTTTCATCATCTCTCACTACAACTGGATTGGAGATACTCTCCTTGTGTACCTGCCCATCAGCCGATTTCACCCAAATTGTATTTTGGGAGGCCTTCAGATTAGGGACTTTAGTTTTTATTACGGTTTTACAAGCTCCGGTATCACACAAAAACTCAACTTCACTTCCTCCAATGTTTAAGGTAACGTATGGTTTTTCTTTTAATGCACTCAGGATGTCCCATGCTGTATGGACATCTACTATTTCTTCCTCTGTAGGAGCACAAGAGGTCATAGGGGGGCAATCTAGTCATGCTGAGAATTTGGCTCTCCCTCTGCCCCTTCCTCCACCCCTTGATTGGTTTTGTTTTGCAAAACGACACGCTCTTGCAATGTGTCCTTGTTTCCCACAGTTCCAACAGTTGCCAGAATCTGGTGGGAGTTGTGAATTGTATGGTGGCCTTCGACCTTGTTGGCCTCTACCTCCTCTGCCCCTCTGGGACCCTTGGAAGAAGACTGTTGTATCTTCATCTAGGTCATTAACGTCTAGATGAAATACATCAGAACTTTTGCCTTTTTTTATCACTTTTTCAGCATGTCTGGCCCATTGCATAGTTGTTGTCACACTTGCAATATCTACTTCCACCAAATGTTTCCTCACCCAGTTGCCTATTTCAGGGCGGAAATTAGTAAGGAGCGCATTTTTAAGCTGTTGCTGATAAGCACTCTCAGCTGCATCATTGAATGGGATGCCACTATGCACCCTGAATTCTTTTTCAAATCTCAAGCGAAAATCATCAGTATCTTCCCCAGGCTTATGTTTTATTCCTGCCAAATGACCATAATTCGCTCGTCTTTTAAATATTGTTCGCACTCTTTGCACAAGATCATTCCATTGTGCTGCATACTCCCCTCCCAATTGATTTCCCTCAACGGGATAGGGAAATGGCCCTTGATTATTTCTACCTGTGTAATTTCCTCTAACCTTTGCCCAGTCTTTTCCCAAGGAAGACATTGCAGCTTCTCCTGCCTCATGTCCATTTAGTCTATAGGAATGTATGATGCCAGCCATGTCTTCTGCCCATTTTTCTGGGTCTTCAGCAACAGGGGTAACCCCTTCAACTGCTTTCCTTGCCTCTTCCAAAGTCCATGGCCGAAAAACATATGTATGTAGAGGTTGGCCTTCCCCTACAATAGGGTTTGGCACTTGGATCATTGGGCACACATCAACATTGTCTACATTTTGGGAAAATCTAGCAGCAGTGGTCAAACCTCTTGTTTGTACAGGGCTTCTAATCATTTGACCCTGACCTTTTTTGCTGTTATATGGGGGAGGGCGCAGGTCTGTTAAGCTTGGATACAAGTTTTGCGCACAAGCGGACAACCCCTCTTGCTCCTCTGCTTGCTCTGTATCCGGGACAGTGCGCCTGCGCACTGTGGCCTCATTGTCTTCCGGCCTGACAAACATGGTCGCAGCCTCATCACTTTTCATCTTTCTATCTTTTGTCTTTTGGATTTGTTCTCTTCTCTCTTGTGAAGCATTCAACCATATTTTAGCACAAATCAATTCTTTCTCTTTTCTTTTCTTTTTCAGTCCCTCTGACTTCCTGTTCACGCTCTTCTCCAAGACCTCAACCACTATCTTCCACACTTCAACTTTCAACTTCCCTTCTACTCCATACTTTTTCTTCCACTTCGGCATGTATTGCATACAATTAACAAACTTACTCGCCATGTACTTCTCATCTCCATCAAGAGCTAGGGATCTACTTGTTAGAGTGGTGCTCACTCTAACTTATTTTGCAAGAACCACACGGAGACAAGTTAGTCGTTTTGGGCACCTGCAGGTGGAGAGTTCACTCGTCGCTTTTGTCACAGCGATGGTCGAATGAAGTCTAACTCTCCCTTCCCACAAGAGCATCTTTATTAAGAGGAAAAGGGTGGGGGTGACAGTAGACTGAATAAACAAGTTAAAGCTCTTGACCTCTAGGTAAACAGAGCAGGGGATGTTTTACGACATTATTTAGGATGGGACAGAGTTAGGTGGTTTATTACCGGTTACATACCAACGTAAGCATAAAACTAATCTACCTAAGTTATTTATTACCGGTTATATACATTCCAACATAATCATAGATCAAGATAGTTTGGAAAACCCTGACATATCCCTCCTGTTTTATCATATGATTATGTGAACCCGATCAATCAAACATAAGTAAGTAAGTAAATATAAAGAAGAATAGCAAAAATAAGAAAAACAATAATAAAAAAGATCAATAAAAAACGGAGACGACAGCGGACGGGTTGGGGAGCGTGTAGGGTGAAACACGACAAAAACAACAAACAATGATAGCAACAACTTCCAGTGAAGATGAGGTTTTTCCTCAATACTCCAGTCCAAACTTATTGTGTGGTCTAAAAACCTGCTGGCCGATGTTAAATCGCAGGAAAAGTCTCACACGGTCCCTCTGCCTTAGGCGACCATAATGCTATCAATAAGAAAACATAAATAAAGCCACGATCCGTTCCGAATGAAGTAGGACCCGTCCAATGGTACAGCCATGTTGGCAGGAGAGCCCTTACACCTTGAAATGGCTCTCCTACCCTGGCACACAGCGGTGATGTCCAAAGCTCCCATCCAGTTCCCTCCTGGAGAGCAGTTGTTGTGAATGCATCCGTGGGTCTTGTTTTCTTGGATGAAACACGTGTAGTCCATTCCAGGTAGCGTCCTGGATTAGGCCACTTGTGGCATCTGTCTTCTTCCAACAGTCACATTGGGATTAATCCAAAATAGTTTGATCACAGATTCATTCCTGCGAGTCCAGGGCGGTAGGAGTAGCGTCACTGTCCGACAGCACGGTGTTGATATCAATCTCCTCCCATGGATGCCATACATTTCGCTTCAGTGACATTCATTTCTCTGGCCTCCAAGTGAACTTGTGTGGAGCAAGGGGAGTTTTTGGAAACACAGATAACATCCCTCCTGTGCGTGCGCTCTCACAGCGACCTTCACATACCGGTACCAAGCGTTAGTTTCGTATGGGTTTCTGGGGTCTCATGACCAGCCCTCAAAGTTCTCATCGTGTGACCATCGTTTCCCACGGTCAACATTATCACTTGGTCTGTTCAGATGTGCCCATAGACCATAGCATGCTCCAACCACAACGCAGCAGAGGATCCACCTGGCATGTGGAGCCCCGTTGCTACTAAGATGACAGGAACACCGAGACATCCCCCCGCCTAGCGGAGTTGGGATAGTTGTTTGCAGACTTCGCCACCGTCCCGAAATGAGGGGTCCAGGACTCCTTGTAGCTTGCATTGGCTAAGGTGAATCCAGCTGGGTTGTTCAGCGATCTTCACTGCGGTGGGGGTAGTCAGCAAGACTTGGAATGGTCCCTCCCACCATGGCTGGCCCAGTTCTTTTCTTTGATGACCCTGATGTAGACCCAGTCTCCTGGATTGATGGGGTTGCCGACCTGTGAGGAGGAAAGATCAGGCGGCAGTAAATTTGCATTGGACATATCTTTCGGTTTGAGGGACCTGATCATATAATCTGCCAAGGACTGTTCTTCATCTGCCCTTTGCAACTCTTGTAGTCAATTGTAATGCCCTTTTTAACGAGGCAGATAGGAGTGTTTGAAAGAAGAGTTTGAGCACTTCCTAATGATTCCTCCTAACCAAAGACCGTTTGACAGGGGCTTTCCCATTTATTACCTCCTGTCTTAAAGGAGATTCCCTTATCCATGCCGTCTTCTTCCTAACACTTTCGCACACACACAGGGTGTGCACATAAACGCACACACACCGAGCGCGCACCCAAGGCTCAGACAAACGACAACAGCCTGACACAACTTTACAGAGATTACGCACGAACACAGAACACAGACAAAGGGATTCTATACATCTCTCATGTAGCTCCTTTTGATAGAACCTCCTATTGGTAACTGTATAGCGGACTGTTCCGCATATAATCCCTTACTCAACTCCCTTGCTTCTACTTTTCCATGTCGGTGCAGTCGTAAGTGATCCCTACTGCAGTCATTGTCTTGTTAACTGTCGCCTTGTGCGACTCCTATGCATGATTGTGTGAAAGTCAAAAATTTAACGTATCCAACATTCTGACCACCCAAACTCCACCGTGGTGCAACGAACTTACTATTTTATTGAGTAGGTACATTGAGCAACCTAGCTTCCTCTTGACTGAATTCACTTTAGTCCAAGTGTCCTATTCTAAAATTTATCTAACTCAATTTCTACTTCTTATGCCTGATGAGCCAAAACATCAGATCTCGCTCTTGTTTCCTACCGTTTTAGCCTATTTGTCCTATCCAAATCTGTTCAGTCTCCGATTATGATGCGTTTCTCTGTAGCTCTACGCATTATTCAATTTTTTATCAAATCTCCTCAGTTCTGTCAAACCCAGTGCACAATGAAGCTCCTTTCCACTTTACCCCAAGCCCCACGAAATTTCAGCACGGAGTGCAATTTGGCCGTTGGACATTTCAAGTCCATATCTTTTGCCGCACCTCACCCTCTCAAGATGGTGTTCTTTTGTTGTTGCTTCAGAGTCAACCCATCCATCACTCTCGAATGAGTCCATTGTTCAAATGAGTCCATTTTCAACATTGTGAGTTCCTCCGCTTCTCACTGTCTTTTCTCGTCCCCGAGGATGTCGTCTTTTTCCCAGAGTGTACTTGTCCCCCTACAAGTACAACAACAGTCTTTCTTTGTCCTTGCCAAAGGTCAAAGGTGCCTCAAAGCCAGGCACCGTTTTGTAGACGTCCATGGCTGCAGGCAGAGTCTCGGGATTGAGTTTTCAGGGATCCTGGCACTGAGAGTGACAGACTGGGACATCAAACTTGTAACCAAATGTAGCTGCTGCAATCAATTCGCTAGTAACGTTTGTTTACCAAACTTCAAATTCTCCTAGTAACAGCGATCTCGTCTTTATATTGTAAGTCCTGCAACTCATCCTATTTTCGAGCTACGTTTCGTCTATAGTTCCTATTTAATGAGACAGTACATTGTCTTCAGTATCATTATTTAAAATTAACTCAACGAGGTCTGCGTTCCACATCTAGCCCTGATCTATGTCTTGACCTCTCAAACGTTATTACCTGTGTCATGCTTGCTCAAAAATGTGACTTAGAATATGGTGTTGTGAATTTCCAATCTCCCTGATCAAATTGGATCCCGCTTCTTAGCTCTTCTTTCTCATGCTCCTGTTAGCCTGCAATTGTCCAAATCAATAATGTTGTTTTCTTTTAACTGTCTTTCTGTTGAACCTCTAAATCTCTCTTGTTGCTAACCTATCTACACCAGGAAGGGTCTTAAAGAAAGGACCAACAGATTACTCCCAATATCTCCTCATTATTTATGAGTTAGCCTCCCTTTCCTCACTCGGGTGCATATCTTGTCAGTTGTTAATGGAAACCAGATGTCTCGTGCCAATGAGATCATGGACCAAGGCCCAAACAATCCCGCACGAATCTGACCCGAAACATGACCCGGTCACACTTAGGCTTACTAGTGAGATATACATTGCATGATACCAGAATAGAATTTTACCACGGTATGACACTAAATGTATTAGAAAATCCATATGTCGTAAAGGTTTGTATTATTACTATCTTCCACTATCTGTCCTATTCACTCCCTCCTTCTGAGGCTTGACAACGCCCATGCCTCACACCTTGACAAACGTTTTGGGAGAACGTGTTCTTACTACATATGATTCCATCATTTAATTTGACTTTCTTTTCAAAACGCTTCTCAATTTCCCAGTTCACACATCTTCTGCATGTGTTACTGGTTCTCCAGTTTCTTCTCTAGTTAATCATTAATCCAAAAGCTATGTTTTTCATTTTAGCATTCAACTTACTCAAAACCACTCTTTCAGCAAAGTCGCTCTACTGATTTTCCATAGTAGTCGCCAACAGCTTCAACCATTCAACCTGTATCTTCCTATCATTCAAGGCAATCATTCATCAATGCCCATTTGCATCTCACACACAGTCTCCAAAAAGGAGTCTTACCATCACATTGGTCTCAATTCATCCAAGCTCACCACACAACATTCATATACCATTTTCAACTCAAGGTTCCTGATAGAACAATCCACCCAAAAAACTCAACTCATAAAAACTGCTGGCAAATTATTCCGAATTTTTCCTTTGTTTTTAAATTTAAAGAACTCAATTTCTCAGATTTAGCTCGTATATAGCAGTTTGTATAATTTTATAACACCATCAATCAATTATTCCTATTAAATGTAGCATTGCAATGTCTTAAATTCACAATTTTGCTTCTTCCAATTCCTGAAAGCGTGTTCTGTCGTTTCTTTTTCAAATTTCTCATGAGGGCTCGACACTTAACATGCACTAGTGTGGATCAATTTCTGCTCGCAAACACATTTTTCTCTTTTCCTCTCATTTTTATCTTTCCAAATCGTTTCTGTTCTGCGGTGCAAATTGGATAGACCACAGTCTAACAAATTTCTTCACACTGAAAGTTTAGCCAATCTTCATCATTTTAACACACATGCACAGCTCTCGCGCGTGTAGGGCAGGTCCCAGCACCAATGATTCGTCACAGGCTGGCCATTTCCTGTGGTCGATCATGAGCTGGTCCCTCCCACGTACACGAGGACAGTACATTCTAATTTTTCATTTATCTTCTAGAAGCAAGTTGCATTTATTTACCACTTGATTTGCAAATTTTAACTTTAGTGTACACACACAATTTGATCTCTGGTCATTTGTCATTGGGCATACAAACAGCATTGTCATACTTCTTGCATGGACAGGAGCTCTAATAATCCAAAAAATGTTCCAATAATCTGACAATGACATGTTTTGCTGTCATATGGGCATCTATTCTTTCTTTCTCTGTATTAGCATGAAGGGTCAAAGGAGAGGAAGCTTGTCATGCTGTAAATGTGATTTTTCCTCTTCCTCTGCCCCTTGACTGGCACCGTTTTTTTTTCTAAAACACTCTATTGACCAGTGTCCACGTTTCCCACAGTTCCAACAGTTGTCAGAATCTGATGGGGGTTTTGAATTATATGGTGGCCTTCGGCCTTGTTGGTCTCTCTCTCTTCCTCTCCCCTTTGGGAACTTTGGAAGAAGATCGTTGTATCTTCATTTAGATCATTATCATCATCTAGATGAAATACATCAGAACATTTGCCTTTTTGGATAACTTTTTCAGCATGCCTGTCCCACTGCATAGTTGTTGTATACAAGTTTTGCACACGAGCGGAATGTCTCTCTTGCTCTTCTGCTTGAGCTGCGGCTGGAGCCGTGGCCGGGACAGTGCGCCTGCGCACTGTGGCCTCATTGTCTTCCGGCCTGACAAACATGGTCGCAGCACTTTTCAACTTTCTGTCTTTTGTCTTTTGGATTTATTCTCTTCTCTTGTGAAGCTTTCAACCACAGTCTAGCACAATTCAACTCTCTCTCTTTTCTTTTTCCACTTCAGCATGTATTACATACAATCAAGAAATCTACTCGCCATGAACTCATCTCCTTCAAGAGCTAGAGATTTATCGTTCCTTTTTCTCATCTTAATTTTAATTTTTCCAGTGTTTTTTTTTCCAATCTCTTTTTATTTTCTTTGAGGATCCCCAATGCAGGTTTAAATTGACCTCCTAACAAATTACTAGCCTGTGTTATTGCCGTCGATCAATGCTAGAACTGCTTTTTAGTCAATTTATCCTACCAGTCACACATTCAACCACACAAATTTCTTATCCCTGCCTACGCGAAGTCCTCTTTTAAAAATAAAAGAGCTGCTTCATCCGGAGAGGGGACTCTACAACACCCCTTCCTTCCCTGGGAACTAAGGACAACTGTCCAGTTACCCAGCCCTGCCAACGCGAAGTTGTCCCCTTAGAACAGTGGTTGTCAAATCAGGGTACACGGAGGTACGTGAGATTTGACAAAAATATTTTGAAAACCACCGCTCCAGAAGAGCCACTTCATCCGGAGGGGGACTCTACAACACCCCCTCCTTCCACAAGACTTCTTATCTTCTGTCTTGCCTATTTTTATTCCTGTGCACTTTTACTTTTACGCGTTTCACAACCACACAATCCCACAACTTTAGGGCTTTAACTTACTTGTCCCCTGGTTCGTTGCATTTCCGGGTCCCGTCAACCACCTCTGTCAGACGAAGGCAGACCTAAGATGCTGGCCCAGCGAAGAAGTTCTCTTCCCAGGACTTTCTTTTCCAGGTCCTCCTAATGGACGCTGGCTTGTCGACAATGCAGCACAGCACGTCTTCCTCCGTCAGTCAGATGGCGGGTATGAGGGTCCCGGGTTTCGGCACCAAAATGTTAGAGTGGTGTTCACTCTAACTTATTTTGCAAGAACCACACGGAGACAAGTTAGTCGTTTTGGGCACCTGCAGGTGGAGAGTTCACTCGTCGCTGTTGTCACAGCGATGGTCGAATGAAGTCTAACTCTCCCTTCCCACAAGAGCATCTTTATTAAGAGGAAAAGGGTGGGGGTGACAGTAGACTGAATAAACAAGTTAAAGCTCTTGACCTCTAGGTAAACAGAGCAGGGGATGTTTTACGACATTATTTAGGATGGGACAGAGTTAGGTGGTTTATTACCGGTTACATACCAACGTAAGCATAAAACTAATCTACCTAAGTTATTTATTACCGGTTATATACATTCCAACATAATCATAGATCAAGATAGTTTGGAAAACCCTGACACTACTGTTTTTATTTCCCATCTTAATTTGGTATTTTAGGTTTATACAACTATTATTATTATTATTATTATTTATTTATTTATTTATTTTTATATATATATATTTTTTTTCTTTGAGGATCCTCAATGCAAGATTAAATTGACCTTTGAACAATTGCTAGCCTGTATTATTTTCGTGGATCAATGCTAGAACTGCTATTTAGTCAATTTATCCTACCAGTCACTCTCAATCACACAAACTCCAGCGCTTTTTTATTTTTATTTTTAGGCCTATCCAGGATGGGTGTAAAACCCTTCCAAACAGCTTGGAAAAACGGACAAAAAAAATGAATCTTCAATTAAGAAAAAAAACTTTTTTCTTAGCCCGTTCTTTCCACTGGGACTAGAATCCCAGCTGTTTCTTAGCTTGGAAAAACCAAAGCTGTATCTCATAGCTCGGACAAACCAAAGCTGAATCTCATAGCTCGGACAAACCAAAGCCGTATCTCATAGCTCGGACAAACCAAAGCCGTATCTCATAGCTCGGACAAACCAAAGCCGTATCTCGTGCACCTTTTTAACTTTTTACGCGTCTTACAACAACACAATCACACAACTTTAGGGCTTTAACTTACTTGTCTCCTTGGTTCGCTGTTCAGCCGGGTCCCGCCAATCCACATCTGTCAGACGAAGGCAGACCTAAGATGCTGGCCCAGCGAAGAATTTCCTTCCTAGGTCTTTCTTTACCAGGTCCGGCTAAATGGACGCTGGCCCGTCGACGGTGTACAGCGTGTCGTCCTCCGTCAGCCAGATGGTGGGTATGAGGGTCCCGGGTTTCGGCACCAAAATGTTAGGGTGGTGCTCACTCTAACTTATTTTGCAAGAACCACTTGGAGACAAGTTAGTCGTTTTGGGCACCTGCAGGCGGAGAGTCCATTCGTCACTGTGCGTACAACAATGATCGAATGACGTCTGACTCTCGCTTCCCACAAGACCATCTTTATTAGGAGAAAAAGGGTGGGGGTGACAGTGGACTGAATAGACAAGTAAAAAAGGCCCTTGACCTCTAGATTAGCAGGGCAGGGGATGTTTTACGACATTGTGTAGGATGGAACAAGCTAGGTTATTTATTACTGGTTACACACCAACATAAGCATAAAACTAATCTACCAAGGTTATTCATTACTGGTTACATACATTCCAACATAATCATATGATCAAGATAGTTTTGGAAAACCCTGACAATTGTTTCCGAACCAAGTACGCGCTTGTCAACGTAGATTTTATAAGAAAAACAGACATGTTGTTGCAAGTTGTCTCACGGGACAATTTGTCCATATCTGTGATGATGAATGTCAGGCCTCGTGCAGCGTACCAGCTGAAAGAAAACTGGAGTGGATATGTCACACTTGCTATAGTCACCTCAAAGATGGTAAAATGCCTGCACTTGCTGTTGCGAACAATCTCACACTCTCTGATATTCCAAAGGAACTGTGTGGATTGAACATACTGGAGAGACACCTCATTTCCAAATGCATATCATTTGCCAAAATTGTACCTCTTCCCAAAGGTCAACAACGAGCCATTCGTGGAAATGTGGTGTGCGTGCCATCGGAAGTACAAGAGACGGTCAATGTCTTGCCCAGACTAAGAAGTAAGTCACAGATGTTGAGAGTGAAACTGAAGAGACGGCTTTGCTACAAAGGCCATCAGTTTTTTCAAACTGTCACTTGGTCTAAGCTAATGAGCGCTCTGATGAAACTGAAACAAGTCCATCCACAGTACAGAGACATAACCATTCGGGACGATGCGGACCTTTGCGACCCAACCCTCACTGACGATGAGAGCAGCTCCGATGAAGCGCAAATGAGCGACAGTGAGTACAATGAGGAAGCTCTGGAGGAGATGTACAGATTTGAAAGTGATGCTCTGTGTGGGATGAACAGTGACTCTCAACATGACAACAGTGGTAACAAACAGCATCAAGAAAATTCGGAAGACGGTGATCAACCAAATGGTGGAGTGATACTTGAATCATGTCTCCAACCCAATGATGTGGCAGAGGAAATTATGAGTTTTACAGAGGGCATTTATTGTGTTGCTCCTGCAGAAAGAAACAACCCAGTAAGTTTTTTCAAGACTCCCAAGCTTGAGGCCATGGCTTTTCCGGTGCAGTTTCCCACTGGTCAGAACACCCTCGATGAAGAGAGAGCAATAAAACTCACACCAAGCAAATATTTCAAAACCCGTCTGTGTTGCGTGGATGAACGCTTTGCTCGAGATACCAACTACTTGTTCTTTGCCCAGTTTGTGACTGAAATTTACCAGGCAACGTCGAGCATGACAATACAGCTGCGCAAAGGTAAGCCTTTTACCAGGGATGGTCGAAGGATAAACAATGCCATGCTTCAGGACAAACGTGAAGTTGAGAAACTGGTGCGCAGCAAAGATGCTGTCCGATTCATGACACCGCTGAGAGGTACGCCGGCCTATTGGGAGAAAACCACCAAAGATCTTTTTGCTATGATCCGGCAGCTGGGCACACCCACGTTCTTTTGCACATTTTCTGCTGCCGAAATGCGTTGGGAAGAGGTCATCAACGCCATCAAAGCGCAACAAGTAGTGAATTTCGCCCAACTTGACTGGGCTACCAAGTGTGAGATCCTACGCAGCAATCCTGTGACGACGATGCGCATGTTTGACAAGCGTGTGGAAGCTCTGTTCAGAGATTTGATCCTCTCTCCGGCGCAACCGATTGGTGAGGTCGTCGACTACTTTTACCGACTGGAGTTTCAACACAGAGGAAGTCCTCACATTCATTGCCTCATATGGGTTCGAGGTGCCCCTGTATTTGAGGAAGCCACGGATGGAGCCATCTGTCATTTTGTGTCTCGCTACATCTCGGCCGAGCTGCCGGACCCGCAGAAGGAACCGGAATTGTACAAAAAGGTCACAGAGGTTCAGATGCACAGCAAAAGTCACTCCAAATCGTGCGTCAAACACCAAGGTGCAAATTGCCGCTTTGGATTCCCCAAACAACCGTGCGATGAAACAATGATCGTCAGACCTGCGCCCGTCGACGACGACAATCGAGATCAACGCAATGACGATCGGTTGGCGTCGAATGCCAAGCTTGTTCCCGTGCTAAATCTGCTGAATGAGCCTGAAACGGCATCCCTGGCTTTGCCTCAGCTACTGGCTAAACGTAAGCTCACCGGTGACGAGTACATGAACTGTTTGCGCATGACGGCCTCGTCGAGTTCTGTCGTGCTTAAGCGAGAACCGAAAGACTGCTGGGTCAACAACTACAACCGCCATTTGCTTCTTGCCTGGGATGGAAACCTGGACATCCAATACATCCTGAATGCCTACTCTTGCATCGCATACATCTGCAGCTACATCAGCAAGGCTGAACACGGTCTGAGCCAATACCTGAAATCGGTCATTGAAAACTCCCGCTGCGCAAATGTCAACGAGAGCGATGAAATGAAGCAAATTATGCAAGCGTACTCCAAGAAAAGAGAAGTGAGTGCTCAGGAATGCGTCGCACGTGCGTGCGGCTTGCATATGAAACAGTCCTCCCGCATGGTGGTGGTATTTGTACAAACGAGTGACAATGCGCTGAAAATGAGTTATCCTCTCTCGCTCCTTGAGGGCAAAACGCAGGAATCTCATGAAGTGTGGATGACTGGCCTGCCGGAAAAATACAAATCCAGACCTCAAACAGAGGAATTTGAAGTCATGTGCTTGGCTGATTTTGCATCAATGTGCAGAATTGTTTATGGCAAACAAGCCAAAGGTAAGAATGTTTTGCCTCTGCTGAACGACATGGGCTTTGTCCAGAAAAGAACAGAAAAACATGCGGTCATCAAATACTGCAAATACTCTGAACAAAAGAATCCGGAGGAATATTACTGCTCCTTGCTCAAGCTGTACCTGCCTCATCGTGCTGATTGCCAATTAAAATCTGAACGCTGTCCTTCCTATCAGTTGTTTCATGATAACGCCTGTGTACAGTTACCGTATAACGACTCTGTGGAGCGCGTGTGCCAAATTGTCAGAAGGAACAGAGAAAGGTATGAGAAATACAGTCGAGACATTGACAACGCCATCCAAGAGGTGGAGGAGAGTGGGCTCGTCATAAACGAATGGTGCCACCTGGCTCCCGAGAGTGAGTTGCAAAGACTCAAATGCGTTGAGGAAATGAATGCGAGAGATGAACCGAACGACAACGTGGAGGAAAATGTCCCGGACTATAACGTCAGGTCCAAAACAACGCAAATGTCCATCGTGACAGAGGCTGCAGCCATCGATCCCGCAGTGTTACGCGACATGTATCGTAACCTGAACCAAAAGCAAGCGTCCGTCTTCTACAAGGTCAGAGATTGGTGCATAAAACGTGTGTGTAGCTCAAAGCCCATTGAGCAGTTCTTCTACCACATCAACGGTGGCGCCGGGACCGGCAAATCGCATCTGATCAAGTGTATCCACGCAGAGGCTACCAAAATACTGCAGAGACTACCACGACTGGCTGAGGAGGCCGACATTTCCAAGCAAACGGTTGTTCTCGCAGCTTTCACTGGCACGGCGGTGTTCAACATTTCCGGGGCAACGTTGCATTGTCTACTCAAACTGCCGAGAAGTCTCAAACCCCCGTACCACGGGCTGGGCAATAAACTGGACGAAGTCAGAGCCGAGCTGTCCATCGCCGAAATACTCATCATCGATGAGATTTCCATTGTGTCGAAAGACCTCTTTGCCTACGTGAATGCCAGGTTGAAACAAATCAAAGGAATTAATTTACCTTTCGGTGGCATGTCTGTTCTTGCTGTTGGAGATTTCTTTCAGCTCCCTCCCGTGAGACAGTCCAAACCTCTGTGCGTGTACGATCCTACGCGGCTGGACCACTGGCGTGACGACTTCAAAAAGATCACGCTCACCGCCATCATGAGGCAGAAAGACGATGTCGCCTTTGCCGAACTGCTGAACCGACTCCGCGTCAAAGAAAAGTCAGATGAACTGTCGGAAATGGACAGAGCTCTCCTTGCCACGAGGTACACTTCCCCAGAAATGTGTCCAAAGCATATTCTGCATGTTTTTGCCACCAATAAACAGGTGGATGGCCATAACTCTGCGATGCTGGAACTGTTTCATAAGGACATTGTGCAGATTGACGCGGATGACTACAAGAAAGACAAAGGAACTGGCAGAATGGCAAGGCAAGCTTCCCCTGTGCAAAGCGCTAAGAATGAGCTCCCGGACTCAATCAAAGTTGCCTTGGGTGCTCGTGTTATGATCACACGGAACGTTGATGTTCAATCAGGTCTGTGCAACGGGATGTTTGCAAAAGTTGTCAAATTGGTGAACTATCCAAATGAAGCCCGTGTCCAGAAACTTGGCTTGGAACTCGATCATGTGAGTAACACAGCGCGTGCTGCTAACCCCGTGTACATTGACAGACTGGAGGAGAAGCTGAACAAGGCTGGAGTGACGCGCCGACAGTTTCCCATCAAGCTTGCTTTTGCCTGCACGATCCACAAGGTACAAGGCATGACAACGTCACAGGCTGCAGTTTCGCTGAAAGGTGTTTTCGAACACGGCATGGGGTACGTAGCTCTGAGTAGAGTGACTTCGCTCAGTGGTCTGCATATTCTGCATATGGATGAGAGAAGGCTTCATGCAAATCCACAAATCACTGCTGCTCTTGCTGAGATGGCAGAGGATTCTTTGACGAGCGTCATGCCCCTCCTTCACGTGATGCCGTCGGTAGATCGGGCAAATCACCTGGTTGTCGTCCATCATAACACCGAAGGGCTGTCTTGTCACGTGCAAGATATCGTGTCTCATCACGAACTGCTTTTCGCTGATGTTTTGTGCTTCACAGAGACACACCTCCAAGGATCAGTGGCCGATGGACGTGCTTGCTTGGAAGGCTACACGATGTTTTGCAGGAACCGAAGTGATTCTTACACAAACTGTCCTGACTTGGCTACAAAACGTGGTGGCGGCGTAGGTATTTGTGTCAAAAGTCACATCGCGGCCCAGGAAAAGAAATACGTTCAGGGTGTGACCGACATTGAATTTGTTGTGGTGATGTTGGGATCACCGGTGTTTGAGTGATGTTCCAGTTATTTATTTTCTTTCTGTGTGTTCGCAATTGTCATGGTGATTGTTCTGGTGTTTTTTAACTCGGCTGTATGTATTTGTTTGTTCACGCTGATTTCTCCGACTGCCCGAAATTTTCCATATTCTCAGTTTATGTGTATATCTGTCATCTCAGGGACACGAAGAAAGAATCCGATCTGGCGAAAGCCGGTGCGGCTCTGGACTCAGAGGCCACAGAGCGTGAACGTCTGCAGGTGAAGTTGTCCAAGCTGAAGATTGATTTTGACGAGCTGGAAGCAAGGTGAGGCCCGCCCGGCCATTTTATCAAAAATATGCCAACAACAAAATGGATAGTGGATATTAGTGCTGACACAATTGCTTTGCTGCTGGGGCCACACCACAAGGAAAATCCTCCTCGTGACTAATTGCAGCTCAATTGGACTTTCAGTTAACCATCCCATATGTGGGACTCACGATGGGATCACCGGTGTTTGAGTGATGTTCCAGTTATTTATTTTCTTTCTGTGTGTTCGCAATTGTCATGGTGATAATACTAGCCAACTTACATTGGCTCCCGGTCCATTTAAGATGTGACTTCAAGGTTCTTCTACTAACCTATAAATCGCTGCATGGCTTAGCGCCTTCATATCTCGTCGACCTAGTTGTTCCTTATGTTCCGTCTCGTAACCTTCGTTCGCAAAACGCTACCCTTTTAGCGACACCGAGGGCCAAGAAAATGTCTGCAGGCTCTAGAGCATTTTCTATTCGGGCTCCAGAGCTTTGGAATGCCCTACCAATGGATATTAGGACTGCTACCTCAGTAGAAACATTTAAGACACGTTTAAAGACACATTTCTATGACATGGCCTTTAACTAACCTGTAGTGGCCGATTCGGCTGGAGTTTGTTTTCTCTCCCTCTCCAGCCCCTCCCTCCCCCCTCCCCGGCCGGGGAGGTGGTTAGGTGGCACCCATGCTGACAGCGGCTTTCTGGATTCTCGTGGGCCAATTCAGGATGGGGGAACTGCAGCTCAACCTCCTCGAAGACACTGCCAGGACAATTGAGGGCTCCTTCGGCAGCCCTCTGCTATGACATGGACATCCACTTTTTATTTAATTGATTTTCATGTTGTATCATTTGTGCCCTCTCTGCATCCATTTCAACCTGGTGATCCTGAAAGGGGGATCCTTCCATCTGTGGTCCCTTCTCAAGGTTTCTCATTTTCCCCTGGTAGGGTTTTTTAAGTTTTTCCTTACCCTTTTGGGAGCTTAAGATCAGGGGATGCTTTGAGAATAATTGTCAATTTCTGTCTATGTGAAGCCCTTTGAGACTGCTTGTGATTTAGGGCTATACAAATAAACTTGACTTGACTTGATTGTTCTGGTGTTTTTTTAACTCGGCTGTATGTATTTGTTTGTTCACGCTGATTTCTCCGACTGCCCGAAATTTTCCATATTCTCAGTTTATGTGTATATCTGTCATCACAGGGACACGAAGAAAGAATCCAATCTGGCGAAAGCCCGTGCGGCTCTGGACTCAGAGGCCACAGAGCGTGAACGTCTGCAGGTGAAGTTGTCCAAGCTGAAGATTGATTTTGACGAGCTGGAAGCAATGTGAGGCCCGCCCGGCCATTTTATCAAAAATATGCCAACAACAAAATGGATAGTGGATATTAGTGCTGACATAATTGCTTTGCTGCTGGGGCCACACCCCAAGGAAAATCCTCCTCGTGACTAATTGCAGCTCAATTGGACTTTCAGTTAACCATCCCATAGTCGCACATCAATATAAATAGCGCATTTGACTGCGTCGAGGGTTTAATATTGTTTTTGCTCAGGAAGTCGCATCACATTCAAATCCTTAAAGATGAGCTGGAGTTTGAAAAGAAGCTGCATTCCGCGGTCGGTAATTACCATCACTATCGCTTATTTAATTAATGAAAATAAAGCTGAGTCATTCTCACGTCTCACGTAGGACTTGCGCATGGTCCAAAGCCAGCACGAGTCTCGCATGGTGGAGTTGGAAGCCGGCCAAAAAGTGAAAGATCTGGAGGAGGCTCTGTCTACAGAGAGGGAGCGGACCCAGAACAAGGAGGAGAGGTCTTTTTACAGCTTTAGAACATACCACAACGTTTCCTCTCATAGCAAATAATGTCTCCACGTTTGTCCCGAGGGTACGCCAAACCATGTCGGCCAGCAAATAGAGGAAACGTCCGAAGGACAGCGAGGGTTTGAGCTTGGGCGGATGCAATGTGCCTCGTCCTAAAATCGCCCAGCAGGTCACTGTGGATGAGCAGCAGGTCACTGTGGATGAGCAGCAGGTCACTCTGGATGAGGTGGACTCGTACGGCAAATATGTCAGACTCCGCAATACAGTTGATGAGGTCAGTGGATGTGTCACAGGGGAACATCTTACGAAATTTGCACATTTTCCAGTAACGACTAACCTGTTGAGATCAATTTCAACTATTAGGATCAGAATTTGGGGAACTGGCAGGTGAAGCTCCAGATTGGATCTTCTGCTCCCATCGTATTCAAGTTTGCTGCAGAATTCATCCGTTTGCTTACATAATCTTCCTGGGGGGCGTTTTCCAACTCCATTAGCTCCTGATACTCATCCAGCTGCTGGTGCATCCGCTCCCACATGTCGGCCATTTCTCGGTCTTTCTCCCTGAGGAGGCTACGCATGGTGTCCCCTCTTTGGAGACAGAGCCTCGTCCAGATCTTTCACTTTTGCATCACGGGCTGCAAGCTAGTGTCAACACAGACTTTTTAAACTTTTGCAGCTGAGACAGATTCTAAGGTCCAAATGATAAATGGTTACCTCTTTTTGAAGGTAGAGTTTAATTTGAAGTTCATGCTGGCTTTGCATCTTCATCAAGGCTTCGGGCAGTTTACTTACATAATCTTCCTTGGGGGGCGTTTTCAAACTCCACCATGCGAGACTCGTGCCGGCGTTTGACCTTGCGCAACTCCTACTTGAGACGTGAGAATGACTCAGCTTTATTCTCATGAATTAAAAATAAGCGATAGTGATGATAATCGTGTAATAAACTGGGAATATGGAAAATGGATGGACGCAGTCAAATGTGCTATTTATGTTGATATGCGACTATGGCAGACATGGGCAAACTACGGCCCGCGGGCCACATCCGGCCCACGGGGCCGTTTAATCCGGCCCGCCAAACCTGAATAAAGTGTATTATAAATGTTTGGGGGGGTCATTTTCCCTACAATTACTATGTTTCCCCAGTAGATGGGAAAGCGCCCGCCCGCCCGCGCATTTACTCCCGGGAGCCGTCAGAAAGCTCGGTGCACACTCACAAGTACATGTGCGTACTCAGTAGTACGTAGTCATTTCATCTATCAGTGCCGAATTTTGAGTGTAGGCTGTGACGTCAATATTCTCGTAATTCGCGTGCTGAGTTTTCAGATACAGTTTTACGCTAAAGCCACCCACAAACCTTCCCCTGGAATCCTTCTATTAAAATGAGTCGCCCAAGAAAAAGCAAGGTGGACACAGTGCCGAGTGTTTAAAAGAGAGTGGCCAATTTGGCTCGACGTACGCGACGTGACGTTCAGCCACATGAACGTCAACAAAGCCAGTCACAGATCTAGGTTAATGGACCGACACCTCGGCTCTATCCTAAGAATTACCACAACAAATTTTACTCCAGACTATGATGCAACCCAATTCGGCCCGCAAGTCAAAAAGTTTGCCCGCCCCTGGACTATGGGATGGTTAACTGGAAGTCCAATGTTGAGCTGCAATTAGTCACGAGGAGGATTTTCCTTGGGGTGTGGCCCCAGCAGCAAAGCAATTATGTCAGCACTAATATCCAGCATCCATTTTGTTGTTGGCATATTTTTGATAAAATGGCCGGGCCTCACCTTGCTTTCAGCTCCTTGATTTCCTCCCTCAGCTTGCTCACCTCCAGCTCCAGACGTGCGCGCTCTTTGGCCTCAGAGTCCAGAGTCGCACGGGCATCCGCCAGCTCCGTCTCGAAAACGGCCTTCAGGCCCGTCAGCTGCCGGGACACCTCTGTTTCGGATTCAGTGATGCGCAAAAGCAAGCCGGCGTTCCCCACTTCCCGGGAACGGGCGTTGTCGACGTAAATGCCCAGAAGGTCGTTGAGCTTGCGGAGATCTTCCACCTCCTGGGAGAGGGCGTTGTTTGCACCTTGAGGAATGTTTTCTGGGGTCGCCGTCTCGAGCTTGCTTCTGCTGATCCAGGAAAGACTCAGTGTCATGCATTACACCAATGCCTGATTGCACTTATCAAAGAAACTGCATAGAGGTTTCTTCAAAGTCAAACAAAGGTTCCTTTGTAAATACACATAAAAAAAAAAAACTCACTCTTCGCAATGGTTCAAAGAAACTATGCAACGGATGGATCCTAAGGGCGGCTCGGTGGGGCACTGGGTAGCACGTCCGCCTCACAGTTAGGTGGGTGCTGGTTCGATTCCACCTCTGGCCCTACCTGTGTGGAGTTTCCTCCCTCAGCTTGCTCACCTCCAGCTGCAGACGGTCGTTGAGTAGGGGTGTAACGATACATCGATACACATCGATTAATCCATATAATGCTCTACGATTTATTGGCATCGATGCTAAAGGTAAACATCGATTTATATCGCCGTGTTTGACCTCGGACATTAGACGCGACTTTATTTTGAAATCCAGTTCATTGTTGCTTGCTTCCTCTTTCCGGGAGCAGGGAGCACAGGGCTCGAAGCTTATTTTTTGCCCAAGTTGCCCTCGGGCAAGTTGGAGAAAATTTTACCGTTTTTTTCCGTGTATAGTGCGCCCCCATGTATAGTACGCACCCCTAAAAATGGCATGCTGATGCTGGAAAAAAGCTTGTACCCATGTATAATACGCACCCAATTTTTATGAATTTTATTTAAAAAAAAAAATAATTTTTTTTTTAATTTTTTTTTTATTAAGTCCCAATGATCGTCACACACGCAGGGAGGCAATGGGTCCCATTTTTATAGTCTTTGGTATGGTTTTAACTAGGCTGGATGTAATTTTTTTTGTTGGCGTTGATTTCTCCGACTGCCCGTAAACGCACCACCGCGCTCCGTGCGCATGGAGCGTGTTTGAAGTGAACAGCAGAGAAGAAAGGAACAAGGCAAAGTGTTGTGAAATAAAATATTACCTGTAATACGGATTTAGGTAGAGAACTGAACTCTCGCTCTTTATATAGCTGACGTGTCTTGCTCATCCGTTCTGCGCATCTGTAATGGCGGCCTCCGTATGATATCCGGTTTGCGTGTGTGCGAGAGCGAGAGAGAGCGAGAGAGAGAGCGCGCCAGAGAACGCTCAACCGTAGCGCGCCGCCGACCGCCCAACTGCACCGGGCTGGTCGATTATTGTGACAGAGCCGTCGCTGAAATTTAGAAGATATTTTTAAAGTCCTGATGTACTTTCTAAAATTTAAGTGGACCTCAGTGCGCAATGCGCAGGGAGCTTAATTTGGTGCGGTCACGCAACCGCAGCGCGCCGGGCGCTCACTGTCGCATTGCTTAAAGAGCGCCTTTGTGTTTTAGGATGAACAGCAGAGACCAAAGGAACAAGGCAAAGTGTTGTGAAATAAAATATTACCTGTAATACGCATTTTGTTATTTGCTGATTGAAACTGCTAATTAAACTGTGAATTGAAACTAATAGGAAGAAAACAACTCTCGCTCTTTATATAGCTGACGTGTCTTGCGCATCCGTTCTGTGCATTTTATTTCACAACACTTTGCCTTGTTCCTTTCTTCTCTGCTGTTCACTTCAAACACGCTCCATGCGACCGCAATGCTCTCGTATCAGACGCTTGCTCGATCACCTGCTCGTTTGCTGTCCCGTGCGCGCACGAAGCGCGGTGGTGCGTTTATGGGCAGTCGGAGAAATCAACGCCAACAAAAAAAATTACATCCAGCCTAGTTAAGACCATACCAAAGACTATAAAAATGGGACCCATTGCCTCCCTGCGTGTGTGACGATCATTGGGACTTAAAAAAAAAAAAAAAATTAAAAAAAAAAATTAATTTTTTTTTTTTTTTGTACCCATGTATAATGCGCACCCCCGATTTTAGGACAATAAATTAGTAAAATTTTGCGCACTATACACGGAAAAAAACGGTACTTGCCCGAAACAAAATTTTACTTGCCCGAATTTTTTTGGAGTGGATTTTTACTTGCCCGACACATTTTTGCAATAAAAAAGACAACACTATAAGTTTTGCCTTCATATGCCTTCGTATCCGCCAACCGGAAACAAGCTCTGCTGGTGCGCAGGCGCAGAAGAGCCAGGGACGGGTGAGAGAGCATGCATTTAATTACGAAGCGCTTTGCCGTTATCAATGTATTGCAGACTTACACGAGAAACTAACCGCTCCCTAGAAAACAAAATGTCGGACTAGAAGCGGCAGAAGTTGCGAGAAATTATGCACAAAATCGTCTTTTTACAGCTTGAAAACATGGTATTATGGCAGGGCAAGTTCGGGCAAGTGAGGAAAAAATTCTACTTGCCCGTCTGCCATCGCTACTTGCCCCGGGCAATCGGGCAATCGTTAGTTTCGAGCCCTGGAGCAGTGCGCGGCGTTGCTGCACGTGAAAGGGGAGTCGACAACTAGTACGCGGCTCCTGGGCTGGTGCTATGGCTAGTGTCCAAAAAGACGAGGAAATTGGCTCCCCTTTAGGCTTCAAGTCATTCGTTTGGAAGCACTTTGGATTCCAAAGAAAAGATGGCTCAACGAACAAGACACGAGCAGTTTGTAAATCCTGCCATGCGGTGATCAAATATTCAGGGAGCACAAATCTCGCCGCACATTTAAAGAAAAAACACGACATCAAAGTTCAGTGTTAAAGTAAGCAATTTGTATACTACAATACTCTTGTAATTTCCTAAATAAAGAGTTTGCAGTACCTTGTTGATTTTGCGTATGAATTGTTATAAATCAGGATATTGTTCTATAGTTTTTATTAAAAAAAAATGTATACATCGATCGTAGAGGACTATATCGCGATATATCGTGAATGAATCGCAGCAGGCTTTAAGATATCGGCAAATATCGTATCGTAGTTCTTTATATCGATATTATATCGTATCGTGACAAAACCCGCGATTTACACCCCTATCGTCGAGGTTGCTGAGATCTTTCTTCTCCACCAATTTGTGCTTTTCAGCAATAACAACCTGCTTTGGCGATCTCCTCTGCCACGATAAAATTCGCTTTCACACCAGCTTCACTTTGTGATTTTGAACGGGTGAAAAACGTCTGCTGGAATATCAGCTTCTTCTTTACCTTTTCTTTAACTCTTCTACCTTCTGTCATTCTGCTCTGCATTCAGGTCTTTCAGGTTATCCAGATGTTTTGTTTCATAGTGCCGTCTTAGATTAAAATCTTTCAATACAGCCACATTAGCGCCACACATGAGACAAACGGGCTTACCGGCAATGTCAGTAAACATATACTCAACCTTTTTAAAGGCTTTGTTTTCAGAATCAACTTTTCTCTTCGGCATCATGAGGGGCTAGCTTCGCAATAACTTGCAGCAACAAGCACTTGTCCTGATTGCCGCGGAAAAACGCTCAGCAAGGCAGCGAAAGCACTGCATTATGGGATCTGTAGTTTATTGTGTTATCATCGCTTCATATCGTCGGGCCATTAGTAACAATAATATAAAATGATCTCGCGGGCCTTGAGTTTGACACACATATGGTTTAGACTCTTTGCAAACGCTTTTCTTTATATCTTTAAGCTGTTTGACACTTTTACTTGCTTTCTATCAGAGTTGTTTTACTCCTGCTTCGGCAATGTTTCATTTCTACACCCAAGCGATCATTGAATTCATTTTTGTCCTATTTTTCGAATTTAGCAACTGTGTAACATTGCGGCTACTGCAAGACGTCAAAACGAAGGTATTAAGGTCATTTCAAGAAGACGTACCAGTTCGAACTTAAGACTCAAACTCAACGTTTGGGTTTAGTTAGCTTTTATCATGTGTTCAGGTTTTACATTTTAAGTTACATTTGTTTTATTTTACTTAATTTTATTGCACTATAGTGCAGTGCGGCACTGTACTTTATTTTTATCTTAACATGTAGTTTGCTTATGTGACCACACGGCGGCGCCTCTCACCCGCGACAAGCTCTGATCAACTTTATTTGATGCTAGTTTCGAGCTTTACGTTATTCTTTGGAGAATAATTGAGCGGGTTAATGTCTGAAAGACAAAAACAGTTCATATTTTCTATTATTCTGTCTGCAGTTGGAACATTGCAGCACTTGACATGTTGGAGTTCAATGCCCCTCATCGGCCATTTAAATCCACTTGTGAAAAAATAAAAAATGTTGCCATTCTTTTTAATCTGCAAAAAAAAAAAAAAAAAGAACAATTCCAAAAATGTTATTGATCATATATTGCCTGATTTGAACCTTGTCTCCTGAATATTACCGTTTTTTTCCGTGTATAGTGCGCAAAATTTAACGAATTTATTGTCCTAAAATCTGGGGTGCGCATTATACATGGGTACAAATTTTTTTTTTTTTTTAATTTTTTTTTTTTTGTTTGTTTTTAGTTAAAACAAAACCAACAACAGGACTGACCGACAAAGTCATGGAACAAAAAGACAGGGGGACATTACCAAAGACAGGAACAGAAAGCAAACAGACATCATGACAGTAACACATGCAATGATCCGACGGTGAGCGAGGGGCAGACAGGACTTAAATACAAAACACGTTACATCGATTGAGGTGACACAGGAAGAGAGGGGCGACGCGAACAGAAACTATGGCAACCTAGACACATAGCAAAACTGGGGACGAGACGTGACAAATGTCCCTCGAAATGAAACTTGAAATCACCAAGTTTTGGTTTCCAAGGGTGTTTTTATTCCTCTTCAACGTCTCTCCCATACAGAGCCGCCTTTTTCACGTCCGCACGCCTCTTTCCCGTGCGCGCACGGAGCGCGGTGGTGCGTTTATGGGCAGTCGGAGATATCAACGCCAACAAAAAAGATTACATCCAGCCTAGTTAAGACCATACCAAAGACTATAAAAATGGGACCCATTGCCTCCCTGCGTGTGTGACGATCATTGGGACTTAAAAAAAAAAAAAAAATCATAAAAAAAAATTCATAAAAATTGGGTGCGTATTATACATGGGTACAGGCTTTTTTTCAGCATCAGCATGCCATTTTTAGGGTGCGTATTATACATGGGGGCGCACTATACACGGAAAAAAACGGTAATTCAGGAGGCAAGGTTGAAATCTTCTTTGCGAGTTGCATACTTTGGATCCGAATCTGACGTGGGGCCGTGGTACTAGTGGTGCGCGGGGCGAAAGGGCTGAACTGGAAGGCTTGGAACCGCCTCCCAAAGAAAAAGGATGCAACTTGCAACTATTTGAACCTTTTTTTTCCCCATTGAATCCTTTCAATGTGTTAGGCTACGGATTTTAGTTATTGATCTGACTCCAAATTGCGATCAACACTTAACACAAGAGTTGTTATGTCCAAATCCACACAATGTCGCACCTAACAATTTTGCGAGTTCGTTCGGTCAAAGAGAAGACCAGTAGATTAATTAGGCCGAATTGACCAATTGTGTAATCCTGACAAAGCAAGCTAATACAGGCGCCTGGGTCTCGGGTCCTTAACACAAAAAACTTGTGTGCCTTCTGTGACCATCAAAAGACAACACATTCTTCTGGGTTGCCCAGTTTTAAAGAAACATAATATGAATATTCAAGCATGCAAAATATTGTGTGGTGATTGGTCGATGGTTGATGGCCAGCTCCTCCCCGTTTGGGTTTTCCCCTGCTCAGCACAGGTGTCTGGACCACGACGAGTTGTTATTCGCGTTCCCCGTCGGCCTTGAGATGTCCTCCCTGTCTGGACATCCTGTTCCACAATACTTTGAAGAAAACAAATTCATGTAGTCTGCACATCCCTTTCCACTTATTAATCGACCACACTACTACTAGAAATTATATTGATATGACTCTTTGTTTGATCATCTGCCCTCTGGGAAGAGGTACAGGAGCCTGCGCTCCCGCACCACCAGACTCACCAACAGCTAGATAATCTTTGGGAACAACCGGATGTTATTCTGCCGGTCAGTATCACTGCGCATGCGCTAGCAAACTCGATCGCAAAGAAATGTTTCGGATTTGTGTAGGGTACATTGTGACAGCAAACGAGCAGGTGATCGAGCAAGTGTCTGATACAACAGCATTGTGTTCGTATGGAGCGTGTTTGAAGTGAACACCAGAGAAGAAAGCGTATCTGTAATGGCGGCCTCCGGATCATATCCGGATTAAAAAATATATATATATTTATTTGTACCCATGTATAATGCGCACCCCAGATTTTAGGACAATAAATTAGTTAAATTTTGCGCATTATACATGGAAAAAAAACGGTACTTGTATTTCTTCTGCAGACAAGAGGAAGCCCAGCGCATTGATGAGGAGCTCTTCAGTGAGTACGGCTTCAGTGTGGACCAGCTGATGGAGCTCGCAGGGCTCAGTTGTGGTACCACCATCACAAGAGTGAACCACACTGTCCTTCCAGAATGATCATAATGTGAATCTAAGCATCTTCTGCTATTCCTCCCCCGGTTGGGGAGCGTCGGAAGCGGTGTGCGAGGAGGCTGAAGCCAACTCGGCTCGCCCGGCCGTGCCTTCCATTCTTCTGGCGAATATTCGATCGCTGGACAACAACATGGTTGACATTCGCCTGCTGAGATCTACGAACCGGACAGTGCGTAACTGCTGTGTGCTCGTGTTCACTGGGACTTGGTTGACCGTCAACATTCCGGACTCTGCTGTACATCTGGAGCGGCTAGCGGGCGGACCGGGCCATTGTACGAGGGGGAACATCGCGAGAAGGTGGAATGCGCGTCTACATCCGTGACGAATGGTGCCGGGACTCTGTAGTGGGATGCAAGCACTGCTCGCCACTGGCGGAGTTTGTGATCTCCAGGCTGTTGGGGTCCTGAACTCCTTCCCCTTCTGAGTGGCGTCCTGTTAGAGTTAGGGTTAGGGTGCGAAAGGGACTCCAGTCGGATCCGGGTCTGCTGGAGCTCCTCGTGTGCCGTGCAGCTGAAATTGATCTCAACAGGTTAGTCGTTACTGGAAAATGTGTAAATTATGTAAGATGTGCGATGTTCCACTGTGACACATCCACTGACCTCATCTCCTTTATTGCTGAGTCGGACATATTTGCCGTCCTGCTCCACCTCATCCACGGTGACCTGCCCGCTAGCAGAGGCCTGCTGGGTGATGGGAGTACGAGTCACAGTGCTTCCGGCGAAGCTCGAAGCCTCGCTGTCCGTGTCGTTGGGACGCTTCCTCTTCCCGCTGGCCGACGTGGTCGAGCGTACCGTGCGGACAAACGTGGAGACATTAATTGCTATGAGAGGAAAAGTTGTGGTATGTTTGTAAGCCACACACACCTCTCCTCCTCGCTGTCAAGCACCTACCTGTAGGCAATTATCTCCATATCCAGCACTAGCTTGACATCCATTAGCTCCTGATACTCATCCAGCTCCTGTAGGCACTTATCTCCAGATCCAACGCTAGCTTGAAATCCATTAGCTCCTGATACTTATCCAGCTTCTGCTCCAACCGCTCCCTCATGTCGACCATTTCTCGGTCTTTCTCCCCGAGGAGGTCTCTCTTTGGAGACAGAGCCTCCTCCAGATCTTTCACTTTTGCATCACGGGCTGCAAGCTAGTGTCAACACAGACTTTGTAAACTTTTGCAGCTGAGACAGATTCTAAGGTCCAAATGATAAATGGTTACCTCTTTTTGAAGGTAGAGTTTAATTTGAAGTTCATGCTGGCTTTGCATCTTCATCAAGGCTTCGGGCAGTTTACTTTCATAATCTTCCTGGGGGGCGTTTTCAAAATCCACCATGCGAGACTCGTGCCGGCGTTTGACCTTGCGCAACTCCTACGTGAGACGTGAGAATGACTCAGCTTTATTCTCATGAATTAAAAATAAGCGATAGTGATGATAATCGTGTAATAAACTGGGAATATGGAAAATGGATGGACGCAGTCAAATGTGCTATTTATGTTGATATGCGACTATGGCAGACATGGGCAAACTACGGCCCGCGGGCCACATCCGGCCCACGGGGCCGTTTAATCCGGCCCGCCAAACCTGAATAAAGTGTATTATAAATGTTTGGGGGGGTCATTTTCCCTACAATTACTATGTTTCCCCAGTAGATGGGAAAGCGCCCGCCCGCCCGCGCATTTACTCCCGGCAGCCGTCAGAAAGCTCGGTGCACACTCACAAGTACATGTGCGTACTCAGTAGTACGTAGTCATTTCATCTATCAGTGCCGAATTTTGAGTGTAGGCTGTGACGTCAATATTCTCGTAATTCGCGTGCTGAGTTTTCAGATACAGTTTTACGCTAAAGCCACCCACAAACCTTACCCTGGAATCCTTCTATTAAAATGAGTCGCCCAAGAAAAAGCAAGGTGGACACAGTGCCGAGTGTTTAAAAGAGAGTGGGCAATTTGGCTCGACGTACGCGACGTGACGTTCAGCCACATGAACGTCAACAAAGCCAGTCACAGATCTAGGTTAACGGACCGACACCTCGGCTCTATCCTAAGAATTTTCTTTCGGTATGGCGCCGTAAGTGGCTGCCTCCCAGCAGTGTTCTCTCTTTTCCTCTTTATTTCTTTCTTTTCTCCTTTTTCTTTCTGTCTTTTTGTCCATTCGGCGATGCTGGTGCCTTCTACCGCACCTCGGTATCTCTTCGGATCGGATATTTTGTATTATTTTTTTTTCTTCCTGGGACCGGGATCATCGGTCGAGACCGGCGTAACTCTACGGCGGCTTCCTGCTTATCCGGGCAGTGATGACCGGGTCCCTCGCCTTGGCCTTGCAGCCGCAACCCCTGTGGGGAGTCCGCTCCCTCGTGCTCGTCGGAACCAACGACTTTCGCCATGCTAGCCCCGTGGTGACCATCTGCACGTGCACCCGACTGGGTGCCCAGGACGCTGCTCACACGTTTGCCTGCTTTGTGATGTTTTTCACCGATTCACGACCACGGTCCATTGGGCGCCGTTGAACTGGACTGCCCCTACACCTGTCTATGGACCCCGTGGAGGCTATTTAGTGTGTTTTGGGGTGTTCTCTTGTATTGAGGGGTGCTGGTTGGCCACAGTTACTTTTTTTCCTTTGTCTTTTATCTTTGTTTTGCTTTGATGGCTTTTATCTTGAGCACTTTCTGGCTTTCTTTGTGGCGCCGTTGTGTGGCAGCCTTATGAGAGCCTGTTGAGTTGCGCTCATGCCATTTGTGCGTCTTTTGTATACCCACTCTGTGGTATGAATACTGCTGGGGCCTGAATTTCCCCACCCCTGGGGATCAATAAATATTCAATCAATCAATCAATCAATCAATCAACAAATTTTACCCCAGACTATGATGCACTGGCAAAAAAGGGAAACCAACAATACTATTGATTTCTTTATTTAGATGTATTCTTTCACTGATTCTTCAAGATGATGTATTTGGTCAGAATGTTTGCCGTTGGATGTGATGTTGCCTCATTAGATAAACATATTTCATAAATCTGACCTGCAGGCGCTGAAGTGATGGAAAATGTTATACATCATAACAATGTCGTATTTAATAAGAATCACTGATAGTAGTTTTTTGGTGAAATATTTTTTTAATGCTGTTAATAAATGCATTTGTTTTCAAAAAATCCATGCTAAAAGTAAAAAGCTTTTATGCAATGACCTTTACATGTCATTTATATGACCTTTACACACAAACACTACATCCATCTGCTCCTGGTTCGGCCCCCCGGTCAAAATTTAGAACCCAATTCGGCCCGCAAGTCAAAAAGTTTGCCCGCCCCTGGACTATGGGATGGTTAACTGGGAGTCCAATGTTGAGCTGCAATTAGTCACGAGGAGGATTTTCCTTGGGGTGTGGCCCCAGCAGCAAAGCAATTATGTCAGCACTAATATCCAGCATCCATTTTGTTGTTGGCATATTTTTGATAAAATGGCCGGGCCTCACCTTGCTTTCAGCTCCTTGATTTCCTCCCTCAGCTTGCTCACCTCCAGCTCCAGACGTGCACGCTCTTTGGCCTCAGAGTCCAGAGTCGCACGGGCATCCGCCAGCTCCGTCTCGAAAACGGCCTTCAGGCCCGTCAGCTGCCGGGACACCTCTGTTTCGGATTCAGTGATGCGCAAAAGCAAGCCGGCGTTCCCCACTTCCCGGGAACGGGCGTTGTCGACGTAAATGCCCAGAAGGTCGTTGAGCTTGCGGAGATCTTCCACCTCCTGGGAGAGGGCGTTGTTTGCACCTTGAGGAATGTTTTCTGGGGTCGCCATCTCGAGCTTGCTTCTGCTGATCCAGGAAAGACTCAGTGTCATGCATTACACCAATGCCTGATTGCACTTATCAAAGAAACTGCATAGAGGTTTCTTCAAAGTCAAACAAAGGTTCCTTTGTAAATACACATAAAAAAACCAACTCACTCTTTGCAATGGTTCAAAGAAACTATGCAACGGATGGATCCTAAGGGCGGCTCGGTGGGGCACTGGGTAGCACGTCCGCCTCACAGTTAGGTGGGTGCTGGTTCGATTCCACCTCTGGCCCTACCTGTGTGGAGTTTCCTCCCTCAGCTTGCTCACCTCCAGCTGCAGACGGTCGTTGAGTAGGGGTGTAACGATACATCGATACACATCGATTAATCCATATAATGCTCTACGATTTATTGGCATCGATGCTAAAGGTAAACATCGATTTATATCGCCGTGTTTGACCTCGGACATTAGACGCGACTTTATTTTGAAATCCAGTTCATTGTTGCTTGCTTCCTCTTTCCGGGAGCAGGGAGCACAGGACTCGAAGCTTATTTTTTGCCCAAGTTGCCCTCGGGCAAGTTGGAGAAAATTTTACTTGCCCGAAACAAAATTTTACTTGCCCGAATTTTTTTGGAGTGGATTTTTACTTGCCCGACACATTTTTGCAATAAAAAAGACAACACTATAAGTTTTGCCTTCATATGCCTTCGTATCCGCCACCCGGAAACAAGCTCTGCTGGTGCGCAGGCGCAGAAGAGCCAGGGACGGGTGAGAGAGCATGCATTTAATTACGAAGCGCTTTGCCGTTATCAATGTATTGCAGACTGACACGAGAAACTAACCGCTCCCTAGAAAACAAAATGTCGGACCAGAAGCGGCAGAAGTTGCGAGAAATTATGCACAAAATCGTCTTTTTACAGCTTGAAAACATGGTATTATGGCAGGGCAAGTTCGGGCAAGTGAGGAAAAAATTCTACTTGCCCGTCTGCCATCGCTACTTGCCCCGGGCAATCGGGCAATCGTTAGTTTCGAGCCCTGGAGCAGTGCGCGGCGTTGCTGCACGTGAAAGGGGAGTCGACAACTAGTACGCGGCTCCTGGGCTGGTGCTATGGCTAGTGTCCAAAAAGACGAGGGAATTGGCTCCCCTTTAGGCTTCAAGTCATTCGTTTGGAAGCACTTTGGATTCCAAAGAAAAGATGGCTCAACGAACAAGACACGTGCAGTTTGTAAATCCTGCCATGCGGTGATCAAATATTCAGGGAGCACAAATCTCGCCGCACATTTAAAGAAAAAACACGACATCAAAGTTCAGTGTTAAAGTAAGCAATTTGTATACTACAATACTCTTGTAATTTCCTAAATAAAGAGTTTGCAGTACCTTGTTGATTTTGCGTATGAATTGTTATAAATCAGGATATTGTTCTATAGTTTTTATTAAAAAAAATGTATACATCGATCGTAGAGGACTATATCGCGATATATCGTGAATGAATCGCAGCAGGCTTTAAGATATCGGCAAATATCGTATCGTAGTTCTTTATATCGATATTATATCGTATCGTGACAAACCCCGCGATTTACACCCCTATCGTCGAGGTTGCTGAGATCTTTCTTCTCCACCAATTTGTGCTTTTCAGCAATAACAACCTGCTTTGGCGATCTCCTCTGCCACGATAAAATTCGCTTTCACACCAGCTTCACTTTGTGATTTTGAACGGGTGAAAAACGTCTGCTGGAATATCAGCTTCTTCTTTACCTTTTCTTTAACTCTTCTACCTTCTGTCATTCTGCTCTGCATTCAGGTCTTTCAGGTTATCCAGATGTTTTGTTTCATAGTGCCGTCTTAGATTAAAATCTTTCAATACAGCCACATTAGCGCCACACATGAGACAAACGGGCTTACCGGCAATGTCAGTAAACATATACTCAACCTTTTTAAAGGCTTTGTTTTCAGAATCAACTTTTCTCTTCGGCATCATGAGGGGCTAGCTTCGCAATAACTTGCAGCAACAAGCACTTGTCCTGATTGCCGCGGAAAAACGCTCAGCAAGGCAGCGAAAGCACTGCATTATGGGATCTGTAGTTTATTGTGTTATCATCGCTTCATATCGTCGGGCCATTAGTAACAATAATATAAAATGATCTCGCGGGCCTTGAGTTTGACACACATATGGTTTAGACTCTTTGCAAACGCTTTTCTTTATATCTTTAAGCTGTTTGACACTTTTACTTGCTTTCTATCAGAGTTGTTTTACTCCTGCTTCGGCAATGTTTCATTTCTACACCCAAGCGATCATTGAATTCATTTTTGTCCTATTTTTCGAATTTAGCAACTGTGTAACATTGCGGCTACTGCAAGACGTCAAAACGAAGGTATTAAGGTCATTTCAAGAAGACGTACCAGTTCGAACTTAAGACTCAAACTCAACGTTTGGGTTTAGTTAGCTTTTATCATGTGTTCAGGTTTTACATTTTAAGTTACATTTGTTTTATTTTACTTAATTTTATTGCACTATAGTGCAGTGCGGCACTGTACTTTATTTTTATCTTAACATGTAGTTTGCTTATGTGACCACACGGCGGCGCCTCTCACCCGCGACAAGCTCTGATCAACTTTATTTGATGCTAGTTTCGAGCTTTACGTTATTCTTTGGAGAATAATTGAGCGGGTTAATGTCTGAAAGACAAAAACAGTTCATATTTTCTATTATTCTGTCTGCAGTTGGAACATTGCAGCACTTGACATGTTGGAGTTCAATGCCCCTCATCGGCCATTTAAATCCACTTGTGAAAAAATAAAAAATGTTGCCATTCTTTTTAATCTGCAAAAAAAAAAAAAAAAAAAGAACAATTCCAATAATGTTATTGATCATATATTGCCTGATTTGAACCTTGTCTCCTGAATATTACCGTTTTTTTCCGTGTATAGTGCGCAAAATTTAACGAATTTATTGTCCTAAAATCTGGGGTGCGCATTATACATGGGTACAAAAACTTTTTGATTTTTTTTTTTTAATTTTTTTATTTTTTATTTTTTTAGAAAACAAAACCAACAACAGGACTGACCGACAAAGTCGTGGAACAAAAAGACAGGGTGACATTACCAAAGACAGGAACAGAAAGCAAACAGACATCATGACAGTAACACATGCAATGATCCGACGGTGAGCGAGGGGCAGACAGGACTTAAATACAAAACACGTTACATCGATTGAGGTGACACAGGAAGAGAGGGGCGACGCGAACAGAAACTATGGCAACCTAGACACATAGCAAAACTGGGGACGAGACGTGACAAATGTCCCTCGAAATGAAACTTGAAATCACCAAGTTTTGGTTTCCAAGGGTGTTTTTATTCCTCTTCAACGTCTCTCCCATACAGAGCCGCCTTTTTCACGTCCGCACGCCTCTTTCCCGTGCGCGCACGGAGCGCGGTGGTGCGTTTATGGGCAGTCGGAGAAATCAACGCCAACAAAAAAGATTACATCCAGCCTAGTTAAGACCATACCAAAGACTATAAAAATGGGACCCATTGCCTCCCTGCGTGTGTGACGATCATTGGGACTTAAAAAAAAATAAATAAAATAAATAAATCATAAAGAAAAATTCATAAAAATTGGGTGCATATTATACATGGGTACAGGCTTTTTTTCAGCATCAGCATGCCATTTTTAGGGTGCGTATTATACATGGGGGCGCACTATACACGGAAAAAAACGGTAATTCAGGAGGCAAGGTTGAAATCTTCTTTGCGAGTTGCATACTTTGGATCCGAATCTGACGTGGGGCCGTGGTACTAGTACTAATATTACTAATATTACTGCTCCTTGCTCAAGCTGTACCTGCCTCATCGTGCTGATTGCCAATTAAAATCTGAACGCCTCTGAATCTGATGTCCTTCCTATCAGTTGTTTCATGATAACGCCTGTGTACAGTTACCGTATAACGACTCTGTGGAGCGCGTGTGCCAAATTGTCAGAAGGAACAGAGAAAGGTATGAGAAATACAGTCGAGACATTGACAACGCCATCCAAGAGGTGGAGGAGAGTGGGCTCGTCATAAACGAATGGTGCCACCTGGCTCCCGAGAGTGAGTTGCAAAGACTCGAATGCGTTGAGGAAATGAACGCGAGAGATGAACCGAACGACAACGTGGAGGAAAATGTCCCGGACTATAACGTCAGGTCCAAAACAACGCAAATGTCCATCGTGACAGAGGCTGCAGCCATCGATCCCGCAGTGTTACGCGACATGTATCGTAACCTGAACCAAAAGCAAGCGTCCGTCTTCTACAAGGTCAGAGATTGGTGCATAAAACGTGTGTGTAGCTCAAAGCCCATTGAGCAGTTCTTCTACCACATCAACGGTGGCGCCGGGACCGGCAAATCGCATCTGATCAAGTGTATCCACGCAGAGGCTACCAAAATACTGCAGAGACTACCACGACTGGCTGAGGAGGCCGACATTTCCAAGCAAACGGTTGTTCTCGCAGCTTTCACTGGCACGGCGGTGTTCAACATTTCCGGGGCAACGTTGCATTGTCTACTCAAACTGCCGAGAAGTCTCAAACCCCCGTACCACGGGCTGGGCAATAAACTGGACGAAGTCAGAGCCGAGCTGTCCATCGCCGAAATACTCATCATCAATGAGATTTCCATGGTGTCGAAAGACCTCTTTGCCTACGTGAATGCCAGGTTGAAACAAATCAAAGGAATTAATTTACCTTTCGGTGGCATGTCTGTTCTTGCTGTTGGAGATTTCTTTCAGCTCCCTCCCGTGAGACAGTCCAAACCTCTGTGCGTGTACGATCCTACGCGGCTGGACCACTGGCGTGACGACTTCAAAAAGATCACGCTCACCGCCATCATGAGGCAGAAAGACGATGTCGCCTTTGCCGAACTGCTAAACCGACTCCGCGTCAAAGAAAAGTCAGATGAACTGTCGGAAATGGACAGAGCTCTCCTTGCCACGAGGTACACTTCCCCAGAAATGTGTCCAAAGCATATTCTGCATGTTTTTGCCACCAATAAACAGGTGGATGGCCATAACTCTGCGATGCTGGAACTGTTTCATAAGGACATTGTGCAGATTGACGCGGATGACTACAAGAAAGACAAAGGAACTGGCAGAATGGCAAGGCAAGCTTCCCCTGTGCAAGGCGCTAAGAACGAGCTCCCGCTCAATCAAAGTTGCCTTGGGTGCTCGTGTTATGATCACACGGAACGTTGATGTTCAATCAGGTCTGTGCAACGGGATGTTTGCAAAAGTTGTCAAATTGGTGAACTATCCAAATGAAGCCCGTGTCCAGAAACTTGGGTTGGAACTCGATCATGTGAGTAACACAGCGCGTGCTGCTAACCCCGTGTACATTGACAGACTGGAGGAGAAGCTGAACAAGGCTGGAGTGACGCGCCGACAGTTTCCCATCAAGCTTGCTTTTGCCTGCACGATCCACAAGGTACAAGGCATGACAACGTCACAGGCTGCAGTTTCGCTGAGAGGTGTTTTCGAACACGGCATGGGGTACGTAGCTCTGAGTAGAGTGACTTCGCTCAGTGGTCTGCATATTCTGCATATGGATGAGAGAAGGCTTCATGCAAATCCACAAATCACTGCTGCTCTTGCTGAGATGGCAGAGGATTCTTTGGAGAGCGTCATGCCCCTCCTTCACGTGATGCCGTCGGTAGATCGGGCAAATCACCTGGTTGTCGTCCATCATAACACCGAAGGGCTGTCTTGTCACGTGCAAGATATCGTGTCTCATCACGAACTGCTTTTCGCTGATGTTTTGTGCTTCACAGAGACACACCTCCAAGGATCAGTGGCCGATGGACGTGCTTGCTTGGAAGGCTACACGATGTTTTGCAGGAACCGAAGTGATTCTTACACAAACTGTCCTGACTTGGCTACAAAACGTGGTGGCGGCGTAGGTATTTGTGTCAAAAGTCACATCGCGGCCCAGGAAAAGAAATACGTTCAGGGTGTGACCGACATTGAATTTGTTGTGGTGATGTTGGGATCACCGGTGTTTGAGTGATGTTCCAGTTATTTATTTTCTTTCTGTGTGTTCGCAATTGTCATGGTGATTGTTCTGGTGTTTTTTAACTCGGCTGTATGTATTTGTTTGTTCACGCTGATTTCTCCGACTGCCCGAAATTTTCCATATTCTCAGTTTATGTGTATATCTGTCATCTCAGGGACACGAAGAAAGAATCCGATCTGGCGAAAGCCCGTGCGGCTCTGGACTCAGAGGCCACAGAGCGTGAAAGTCTGCAGGTGAAGTTGTCCAAGCTGAAGATTGATTTTGACGAGCTGGAAGCAAGGTGAGGCCCGCCCGGCCATTTTATCAAAAATATGCCAACAACAAAATGGATAGTGGATATTAGTGCTGACACAATTGCTTTGCTGCTGGGGCCACACCCCAAGGAAAATCCTCCTCGTGACTAATTGCAGCTCAATTGGACTTTCAGTTAACCATCCCATATGTGGGACTCACGATGGGATCACCGGTGTTTGAGTGATGTTCCAGTTATTTATTTTCTTTCTGTGTGTTCGCATTTGTCATGGTGATAATACTAGCCAACTTACATTGGCTCCCGGTCCATTTAAGATGTGACTTCAAGGTTCTTCTACTAACCTATAAATCGCTGCATGGCTTAGCGCCTTCATATCTCGTCGACCTAGTTGTTCCTTATGTTCCGTCTCGTAACCTTCGTTCGCAAAACGCTACCCTTTTAGCGACACCGAGGGCCAAGAAAATGTCTGCAGGCTCTAGAGCATTTTCTATTCGGGCTCCAGAGCTTTGGAATGCCCTACCAATGGATATTAGGACTGCTAGCTCAGTAGAAACATTTAAGACACGTTTAAAGACACATTTCTATGACATGGCCTTTAACTAACCTGTAGTGGCCGATTCGGCTGGAGTTTGTTTTCTCTCCCTCTCCACCCCCTCCCTCCCCCCTCCCCAGGCGGGGAGGTGGTTAGGTGGCACCCATGCTGACAGCGGCTATCTGGATTCTCGTGGGCCAATTCAGGGTGGGGGAACTGCAGCTCAACCTCCTCGAAGACACTGCCAGGACAATTGAGGGCTCCTTCGGCAGCCCTCTGCTATGACATGGACATCCACTTTTTATTTAATTGATTTTCATGTTGTACCATTTGTGCCCTCTCTGCATCCATTTCAACCTGGTGATCCTGAAAGGGGGATCCTTCCATCTGTGGTCCCTTCTCAAGGTTTCTCATTTTCCCCTGGTAGGGGTTTTTAAGTTTTTCCTTGCCCTTTTGGGAGCTTAAGATCAGGGGATGCTTTGAGAATAATTGTCAATTTCTATGTGAAGCCCTTTGAGACTGCTTGTGATTTAGGGCTATACAAATAAACTTGACTTGACTTGATTGTTCTGGTGTTTTTTTAACTCGGCTGTATGTATTTGTTTGTTCACGCTGATTTCTCCGACTGCCCGAAATTTTCCATATTCTCAGTTTATGTGTATATCTGTCATCACAGGGACACGAAGAAAGAATCCAATCTGGCGAAAGCCCGTGCGGCTCTGGACTCAGAGGCCACAGAGCGTGAACGTCTGCAGGTGAAGTTGTCCAAGCTGAAGATTGATTTTGACGAGCTGGAAGCAAGGTGAGGCCTGCCCGGCCATTTTATCAAAAATATGCCAACAACAGAATGGATAGTGGATATTAGTGCTGACATAATTGCTTTGCTGCTGGGGCCACACCCCAAGGAAAATCCTCCTCGTGACTAATTGCAGCTCAATTGGACTTTCAGTTAACCATCCCATAGTCGCACATCAATATAAATAGCGCATTTGACTGCGTCGAGGGTTTAATACTGTTTTTGCTCAGGAAGTCGCATCACATTCAAATCCTTAAAGATGAGCTGGAGTTTGAAAAGAAGCTGCATTCCGCGGTCGGTAATTACCATCACTATCGCTTATTTAATTAATGAAAATAAAGCTGAGTCATTCTCACGTCTCACGTAGGACTTGCGCATGGTCCAAAGCCAGCGCGAGTCTCGCATGGTGGAGTTGGAAGCCGGCCAAAAAGTGAAAGATCTGGAGGAGGCTCTGTCTACAGAGAGGGAGCGGACCCAGAACAAGGAGGAGAGGTCTTTTTACAGCTTTAGAACATACCACAACGTTTGCTCTCATAGCAATTAATGTCTCCACGTTTGTCCCCAGGGTACGCCAAACCATGTCGGCCAGCAAAAAGAGGAAACGTCCGAAGGACAGCGAGGGTTTGAGCTCGGGCGGATGCAATGTGCCTCGTCCTAAAATCGCCCAGCAGGTCACTGTGGATGAGCAGCAGGTCACTGTGGATGAGCAGCAGGTCACTCTGGATGAGGTGGACTCGTACGGCAAATATGTCAGACTCCGCAATACAGTTGATGAGGTCAGTGGATGTGTCACAGGGGAACATCTTACGAAATTTGCACATTTTCCAGTAACGACTAACCTGTTGAGATCAATTTCAACTATTAGGATCAGAATTTGGGGAACTGGCAGGTGAAGCTCCAGATTGGATCTTCTGCTCCCATCGTATTCAAGTTTGCCGCAGAATTCATCCTGAATGCCCACGAGAGTGTCACGGTAATCAATCTTATCTGGAAGATCTCAGATACAAGGTGCTCAATATTTCAATGACCTTTACATACATCAGATCTGGGCGGCTTACGCTGGCCGAAACCACAATCCTCCCTCTGATCTAGTCTGGGAGACACAGTCCAACTGGGGACCCGTAGGCCAGGTCCACTTTACCTTGATCAACGCCAACGGAGAGATGACACATCTTTCAAGCGACAAGAAGCAATATTTCTCTTTTGACGTCCGTTTTTCTTCCGGGAAATAAGGATGAGCAAAGCCACTGGCGCACGTTTGGAAGATGATGATGGAAATTCCACTTCCACCGTGGGATAGAGGAAATGGAATTTCGGTTTCTTGTGTGTCTTGACATATGAAGGGATTGACAATAAAGCAGACTTTGACTTTTGACATGGTCACATTATAAAAATATTGTATAACAATACAATTAAATGGGCTTTTTTTAATAAAATCTGCTCCGACCTGTTGTGAAATTTAATTGAAATAATTGAAATAAAGTTGTTGTTCTTTAAAAATGATTACCGTTTTTTTCCGTGTATAGTGCGCCCCCATGTATAGTACGCACCCCTAAAAATGGCATGCTGATGCTGGAAAAAAGCTTGTACCCATGTATAATACGCACCCAATTTTTATGAATTTTTAAAAAAAATTTTTTTTTTTTTTTTTTTTTAAGTCCCTATGATCGTCACACACGCAGGGAGGCAATGGGTCCCATTTTTATAGTCTTTGGTATGGTCTTAACTAGGCTGGATGTAATTTTTTTTGTTGGCGTTGATTTCTCCGACTGCCCGTAAACGCACCACCGTGCGCATGGAGCGTGTTTGAAGTGAACAGCAGAGAAGAAAGGAACAAGGCAAAGTGTTGTGAAATAAAATATTACCTGTAATACGGATTTAGGTAGAGAACTGAACTCTCGCTCTTTATATAGCTGACGTGTCTTGCTCATCCGTTCTGCGCATCTGTAATGGCGGCCTCCGTATGATATCCGGTTTGCGTGTGTGCGAGAGCGAGAGAGAGAGAGCGCGCGAGAGAACGCTCAACCGTAGCGCGCCGCCGACCGCCCAACTGCACCGGGCTGGTCGATTATTGTGACAGAGCCGTCGCTGAAATTTAGAAGATATTTTTAAAGTCCTGATGTACTTTCTAAAATTTAAGTGGACCTCAGTGCGCACTGCGCAGGGAGCTTAATTTGGTGCGGTCGCGCAACCGCAGCGCGCCGGGCGCTCACTGTCGCATTGCTTAAAGAGCGCCTTTGTGTTTTAGGATGAACAGCAGAGACCAAAGGAACAAGGCAAAGTGTTGTGAAATAAAATATTACCTGTAATACGCATTTTGTTATTTGCTGATTGAAACTGCTAATTAAACTGTGAATTGAAACTAATAGGAAGAAAACAACTCTCGCTCTTTATATAGCTGACGTGTCTTGCGCATCCGTTCTGTGCATTTTATTTCACAACACTTTGCCTTGTTCCTTTCTTCTCTGCTGTTCACTTCAAACACGCTCCATGCGACCGCAATGCTCTCGTATCAGACGCTTGCTCGATCACCTGCTCGTTTGCTGTCCCGTGCGCGCACGAAGCGCGGTGGTGCGTTTACGGGCAGTCGGAGAAATCAACGCCAACAAAAAAAATTACATCCAGCCTAGTTAAGACCATACCAAAGACTATAAAAATGGGACCCATTGCCTCCCTGCGTGTGTGACGATCATTGGGACTTAAAAAAAAAAAAAAAAAAAAATTAAAAAAAAATTTTTTTTTTTTTTTTTGTACCCATGTATAATGCGCACCCCAGATTTTAGGACAATAAATTAGTTAAATTTTGCGCACTATACACGGAAAAAAACGGTAAATTCGTCTTTTTTCATTCTGTGTAATTGCATTCTGCTGTATGCACCAAAAAAAAAGAGTGTAATATCGGTTTCATCAGTATATAATTGAAACCGGAAGGTATTCGGAAATCCCTGCGGTCAGTAGAATATATAACGGCTGTGCAATGAGAAGTCAAGACATGTTCCACGAGAGCAGGCGGTCAAGGCAAGAGTAATCTCGACGCAACATGCCCAACATGTGTAAGTCAGTGATGAATGTTTCCTGAATTTTCTTCCTCTTTTGCCATTCATTCATGATTTTCTTCTGCTTCCGCATTAGACACGCAAATTCTCGCGGTGGGCTTGGTGGCTTTTCTAGTACTGCGAGCCAATGGCGCTCCGTTGACAGAAGCGACCACCGTCTTGCCATCAAGCGACACCTCAAGTGAGGAGGAAACGGCGCCCTCTGACCTGCTGACCTCTGCTCATGTTTGGGACTCGGTTCTGGGTACCGCTAAAGAACACCAGAAAGCTGTAAGTGGAAATTCAGAAAGCACCTTCATTGTCTTCTCCTGGCTGTAAAACATATCTGACTTGTGACTAATTTCAATATCAGTTTGATGATGAATTCCAAAACAATGTCAACTTTCATTTACTGGAGCACTACAAAGCACCTCAGTTTCCAGCAAACTGCCCCAGCTCCAACTTTAGCAAGGTAAGAACCAGAAATGGAAAACCACCAGAGGTGGGAGAAAATACAGACACTGACACTTTCCATAATTGTTTGCTAGCATCGGCTTGACTTTTATGCGTAGGTTGAATAGATATTTGTTTTTTAACTGACCTAAATATTCTTTTTTCCAGGAGGCTTGCCTGCACAGGCTGGCCCAAGGTCTGTCAACTTACATAATTCTTCTCAAGCACGTGGAGAAGGAATATCCCGGCAGTAAAATTCTGTCTGAGGCCAAACACTACTCTGAACTCCTGCTCTACAATATCAAACAAAAGGTTGGCCAGTGTGACAATTTAGGGATAGGAAATGAATTTTGCTGTTACTATAATACCTATTTTGACATTGTGTTGCTTACTCTTGTCCGGCAGATGAAAAAACCAGAAGAGGTCACAGGCCTGAGTAGCAATGAGGAAGAGAGCCTATTGAGGTCACTGTACCACCCCGATGCTTTCCACAGAAAGATGACGGCGCACAACATCCTGTGGAAGCTCTACATCTTCATTGTTGACGGCGAGAGGGCGCTGAGGCGCAAAGAACGGCGAAGGGGAAAACATGCCAAGGTCTTCGCCATGTTTAGTTTATTGCGGTAGTCACGTCCGCCACTGAAGCCCGTCGGAAATGTTGGGCAAAACATGAAGTGAATTAAGTTGTTGGCTCTGCACTGACGTGTCGTAACCCACTGACGGATTGATGATGTATTTGTTTTTGCATGACGCACTGAGTTTTTTAAATTTTTTATTCTGTAGATAATCTATTTATTGCTCATTCAAAAAAGCCATTGTGAATCTAAGACCTTATTTATTGCAAACAGTCGTATGAATTATTTAAAGAAGATATTTATTACATATTATTGTTTTTATACTTGAAGGCATGATAATTATATTTATTTTTTAAACGGAATGTATTTTTAAAACATGAATAAAACTATTTGCTTACTTGTGAATTGAACTGCTTGATTTATAACACTTTGGCAGGTGTCTTTTGAGAATTTCACTTATTAGATTGAACTACAGAAATCTCTTTTTCTGAGATTCAAAGACATCGTATATATATATATATATATATTTGCAAAACTGAAATATCGTAAGGCCACTTATGGGCTTTACTGTCAGACATTTATTGACAAAAACATGGAACAGACTTCAAGACAATGTCGTAACAATAACAAATAAATATCTCAGACCAAATTGACTTTCAGGTGGCCAACTCGTCGTGGTCTTCGGGTGGAGGTTGTTGATGCAGGTGCACGTCATCCTTCTTCAACCCCAAAGTAAACTGAAACGAAGCAAAAACAGCCAACGATACATATGTCATTGTTGTTTTTGACTTAATCTGCCATTTTTTTTAAGGTTCTCTTTCTACATATTTACCAAACACAAGCGATACATTAACTTCAATACAAAAAAAGGGCACTACCTCAAATACAATTTAGAAAACAGTTTGACTGAAATGGTAGTCATTCAATAAATAAATATACGCACATTTTCTTTTTCAAATTGCAGCCTTTGCGGTTTTGAAAATTGCAGTTGATCACATTGCAACGTCGACTTGAATTCTATTCATCTCTCAGTTTTAATGCACAGACAGACACACGAGAGAAAACGCTGACACAGAAGCAGTGGATGACGCAAATCAGTGTTGCCGCAAGCAGACCTGTTGCTGAGATTGTCTCATGTGTTGAGACGAGCGACACTAGACGGTGTTCAGGTGAACGTCACCACCAAGAATTTACCGATAACGACAGTGGAGTGGTTTTCACTACAGGTAAACAGCTGGCAAATGTGACAAAAATTCCAAAATCTCGTAGAGAAAAGTTCCTACGACAAATAAAAGCACAAGAAAAGTTAAAAGAAAAATTGGAAGTGAGACGTAAAAAACAGGAACTAAAGAGAATGATGAAAAACTCTAAAGAGAGGGAACAGTACAGTCAAATTGCAGAGGTAAGACAAAGGAAATTGGGTTATATTAGAACCCGTTATCAACAGGACAAGCGTTTTTGTGCCAAACAAAAGTCCTATTTTACACAACGTTGTCAGACGGATCATGAGTTTAAGAAGAAAAACCTTTCCCGTTTCTCACGTCGTTATAGGACAGATGAGTGTTTTACGATGAGACGACGCGCTTACATCACAGAACGTTACCGTGACGATGTTGGGTTTCGAAACAGGCAGCGCTCTTACATGACACGCCGTTATTTAAACAACCCTGAATTCCGATTAAAACATCAGGAAATCATGAGGCGCATAATGGCAAAAAAATCTGATTCACTGAAGACCAAAACAATGCGCAGAGTAAGTACGCTTTTGAAAAAATACTAAGTCATAAATCGACTATGTAGGGAGCGAAATGACTGTGTGCTCATGAAAGCTGTTGAGGTATTCAAAGCCCAAATTAAGAATGGCCCCACATTTGTCTGCACTGTTTGCCACAGAGCATTGTTTCCGAACCAAGTACGCGCTTGTCAACGTAGATTTTATAAGAAAAACAGACATGTTGTTGCAAGTTGTCTCACGGGACAATTTGTCCATATCTGTGATGATGAATGTCAGGCCTCGTGCAGCGTACCAGCTGAAAGAAAACTGGAGTGGATATGTCACACTTGCTATAGTCACCTCAAAGATGGTAAAATGCCTGCACTTGCTGTTGCGAACAATCTCACACTCTCTGATATTCCAAAGGAACTGTGTGGATTGAACATACTGGAGAGACACCTCATTTCCAAATGCATATCATTTGCCAAAATTGTACCTCTTCCCAAAGGTCAACAACGAGCCATTCGTGGAAATGTGGTGTGCGTGCCATCGGAAGTACAAGAGACGGTCAATGTCTTGCCCAGACTAAGAAGTAAGTCACAGATGTTGAGAGTGAAACTGAAGAGACGGCTTTGCTACAAAGGCCATCAGTTCTTTCAAACTGTCACTTGGTCTAAGCTAATGAGCGCTCTGATGAAACTGAAACAAGTCCATCCACAGTACAGTGACATAACCATTCGCGACGATGCGGACCTTTGCGACCCAACCCTCACTGACGATGAGAGCAGCTCCGATGAAGCGCAAATGAGCGACAGTGAGTACAATGAGGAAGCTCTGGAGGAGATGTACAGATTTGAAAGTGATGCTCTGTGTGGGATGAACAGTGACTCTCAACATGACAACAGTGGTAACAAACAGCAACAAGAAAATTCGGAAGACGGTGATCAACCAAATGGTGGAGTGATACTTGAATCATGTCTCCAACCCAATGATGTGGCAGAGGAAATTATGAGTTTTACAGAGGGCATTTATTGTGTTGCTCCTGCAGAAAGAAACAACCCAGTAAGTTTTTTCAAGACTCCCAAGCTTGAGGCCATGGCTTTTCCGGTGCAGTTTCCCACTGGTCAGAACACCCTCGATGAAGAGAGAGCAATAAAACTCACACCAAGCAAATATTTCCAAACCCGTCTGTGTTGCGTGGATGAACGCTTTGCTCGAGATACCAACTACTTGTTCTTTGCCCAGTTTGTGACTGAAATTTACCAGGCAACGTCGAGCATGACAATACAGCTGCGCAAAGGTAAGCCTTTTACCAGGGATGGTCGAAGGATAAACAATGCCATGCTTCAGGACAAACGTGAAGTTGAGAAACTGGTGCGCAGCAAAGATGCTGTCCGATCCATGACACCGCTGAGAGGTACGCCGGCCTATTGGGAGAAAACCACCAAAGATCTTTTTGCTATGATCCGGCAGCTGGGCACACCCACGTTCTTTTGCACATTTTCTGCTGCCGAAATGCGTTGGGAAGAGGTCATCACCGCCATCAAAGCGCAACAAGGTGAAGTAGTGAATTTCGCCCAACTTGACTGGGCTACCAAGTGTGAGATCCTACGCAGCAATCCTGTGACGACGATGCGCATGTTTGACAAGCGTGTGGAAGCTCTGTTCAGAGATTTGATCCTCTCTCCGACGCAACCGATTGGTGAGGTCGTCGACTACTTTTACCGACTGGAGTTTCAACACAGAGGAAGTCCTCACATTCATTGCCTCATATGGGTTCGAGGTGCCCCTGTATTTGAGGAAGCCACGGATGGAGCCATCTGTCATTTTGTGTCTCGCTACATCTCGGCCGAGCTGCCGGACCCGCAGAAGGAACCGGAATTGTACAAAAAGGTCACAGAGGTTCAGATGCACAGCAAAAGTCACTCCAAATCGTGCGTCAAACACCAAGGTGCAAATTGCCGCTTTGGATTCCCCAAACAACCGTGCGATGAAACAATGATCGTCAGACCTGCGCCCGTCGACGACGACAATCGAGATCAACGCAATGACGATCGGTTGGCGTCGAATGCCAAGCTTGTTCCCGTGCTAAATCTGCTGAATGAGCCTGAAACGGCATCCCTGACTTTGCCTCAGCTAGTGGCTAAACGTAAGCTCACCGGTGACGAGTACATGAACTGTTTGCGCATGACGGCCTCGTCGAGTTCTGTCGTGCTTAAGCGAGAACCGAAAGACTGCTGGGTCAACAACTACAACCGCCATTTGCTTCTTGCCTGGGATGGAAACCTGGACATCCAATACATCCTGAATGCCTACTCTTGCATCGCAAACATCTGCAGCTACATCAGCAAGGCTGAACACGGTCTGAGCCAATACCTGAAATCGGTCATTGAAAACTCCCGCTGCGCGAATGTCAACGAGAGCGATGAAATGAAACAAATTATGCAAGCGTACTCCAAGAAAAGAGAAGTGAGTGCTCAGGAATGCGTCGCACGTGCGTGCGGCTTGCATATGAAACAGTCCTCCCGCATGGTGGTATTTGTACAAACGAGTGACAATGCGCTGAAAATGAGTTATCCTCTCTCGCTCCTTGAGGGCAAAACGCAGGAATCTCATGAAGTGTGGATGACTGGCCTGCCGGAAAAATACAAATCCAGACCTCAAACAGAGGAATTTGAAGTCATGTGCTTGGCTGATTTTGCATCAATGTGCAGAATTGTTTATGGCAAACAAGCCAAAGGTAAGAATGTTTTGCCTCTGCTGAACGACATGGGCTTTGTCCAGAAAAGAACAGAAAAACATGCGGTCATCAAACACTGCAAATACTCTGAACAAAAGAATCCGGAGGAATATTACTGCTCCTTGCTCAAGCTGTACCTGCCTCATCGTGCTGATTGCCAATTAAAATCTGAACGCTGTCCTTCCTATCAGTTGTTTCATGATAACGCCTGTGTACAGTTACCGTATAACGACTCTGTGGAGCGCGTGTGCCAAATTGTCAGAAGGAACAGAGAAAGGTATGAGAAATACAGTCGAGACATTGACAACGCCATCCAAGAGGTGGAGGAGAGTGGGCTCGTCATAAACGAATGGTGCCACCTGGCTCCCGAGAGTGAGTTGCAAAGACTCGAATGCGTTGAGGAAATGAACGCGAGAGATGAACCGAACGACAACGTGGAGGAAAATGTCCCGGACTATAACGTCAGGTCCAAAACAACGCAAATGTCCATCGTGACAGAGGCTGCAGCCATCGATCCCGCAGTGTTACGCGACATGTATCGTAACCTGAACCAAAAGCAAGCGTCCGTCTTCTACAAGGTCAGAGATTGGTGCATAAAACGTGTGTGTAGCTCAAAGCCCATTGAGCAGTTCTTCTACCACATCAACGGTGGCGCCTGGACCGGCAAATCGCATCTGATCAAGTGTATCCACGCAGAGGCTACCAAAATACAGCAGAGACTACCACGACTGGCTGAGGAGGCCGACATTTCCAAGCAAACGGTTGTTCTCGCAGCTTTCACTGGCACGGCGGCGTTCAACATTTCCGGGGCAACGTTGCATTGTCTACTCAAACTGCCGAGAAGTCTCAAACCCCCGTACCACGGGCTGGGCAATAAACTGGACGAAGTCAGAGCCGAGCTGTCCATCGCCGAAATACTCATCATCGATGAGATTTCCATGGTGTCGAAAGACCTCTTTGCCTACGTGAATGCCAGGTTGAAACAAATCAAAGGAATTAATTTACCTTTCGGTGGCATGTCTGTTCTTGCTGTTGGAGATTTCTTTCAGCTCCCTCCCGTGAGACAGTCCAAACCTCTGTGCGTGTACGATCCTACGCGGCTGGACCACTGGCGTGACGACTTCAAAAAGATCACGCTCACCGCCATCATGAGGCAGAAAGACGATGTCGCCTTTGCCGAACTGCTAAACCGACTCCGCGTCAAAGAAAAGTCAGATGAACTGTCGGAAATGGACAGAGCTCTCCTTGCCACGAGGTACACTTCCCCAGAAATGTGTCCAAAGCATATTCTGCATGTTTTTGCCACCAATAAACAGGTGGATGGCCATAACTCTGCGATGCTGGAACTGTTTCATAAGGACATTGTGCAGATTGACGCGGATGACTACAAGAAAGACAAAGGAACTGGCAGAATGGCAAGGCAAGCTTCCCCTGTGCAAGGCGCTAAGAATGAGCTCCCGGACTCAATCAAAGTTGCCTTGGGTGCTCGTGTTATGATCACACGGAACGTTGATGTTCAATCAGGTCTGTGCAACGGGATGTTTGCAAAAGTTGTCAAATTGGTGAACTATCCAAATGAAGCCCGTGTCCAGAAACTTGGCTTGGAAATCGATCATGTGAGTAACACAGCGCGTGCTGCTAACCTCGTGTACATTGACAGACTGGAGGAGAAGCTGAACAAGGCTGGAGTGACGCGCCGACAGTTTCCCATCAAGCTTGCTTTTGCCTGCACGATTCACAAGGTACAAGGCATGACAACGTCACAGGCTGCAGTTTCGCTGAAAGGTGTTTTCGAACACGGCATGGGGTACGTAGCTCTGAGTAGAGTGACTTCGCTCAGTGGTCTGCATATTCTGCATATGGATGAGAGAAGGCTTCATGCAAATCCACAAATCACTGCTGCTCTTGCTGAGATGGCAGAGGATTCTTTGGAGAGCGTCATGCTCCTCCTTCACGTGATGCCGTCGGTAGATCGGGCAAATCACCTGGTTGTCGTCCATCATAACACCGAAGGGCTGTCTTGTCACGTGCAAGATATCGTGTCTCATCACGAACTGCTTTTCGCTGATGTTTTGTGCTTCACAGAGACACACCTCCAAGGATCAGTGGCCGATGGACGTGCTTGCTTGGAAGGCTACACGATGTTTTGCAGGAACCGAAGTGATTCTTACACAAACTGTCCTGACTTGGCTACAAAACGTGGTGGCGGCGTAGGTATTTGTGTCAAAAGTCACATCGCGGCCCAGGAAAAGAAATACGTTCAGGGTGTGACCGACATTGAATTTGTTGTGGTGATGTTGGGATCACCGGTGTTTGAGTGATGTTCCAGTTATTTATTTTCTTTCTGTGTGTTCGCAATTGTCATGGTGATTGTTCTGGTGTTTTTTTAACTCGGCTGTATGTATTTGTTTGTTCACGCTGATTTCTCCGACTGCCCGAAATTTTCCATATTCTCAGTATATGTGTATATCTGTCATCTCAGGGACACGAAGAAAGAATCCGATCTGGCGAAAGCCCGTGCGGCTCTGGACTCAGAGGCCACAGAGCGTGAACGTCTGCAGGTGAAGTTGTCCAAGCTGAAGATTGATTTTGACGAGCTGGAAGCAAGGTGAGGCCCGCCCGGCCATTTTATCAAAAATATGCCAACAACAAAATGGATAGTGGATATTAGTGCTGACACAATTGCTTTGCTGCTGGGGCCACACCCCAAGGAAAATCCTCCTCGTGACTAATTGCAGCTCAATTGGACTTTCAGTTAACCATCCCATATGTGGGACTCACGATGGGATCACCGGTGTTTGAGTGATGTTCCAGTTATTTATTTTCTTTCTGTGTGTTCGCAATTGTCATGGTGATAATACTAGCCAACTTACATTGGCTCCCGGTCCATTTAAGATGTGACTTCAAGGTTCTTCTACTAACCTATAAATCGCTGCATGGCTTAGCGCCTTCATATCTCGTCGACCTAGTTGTTCCTTATGTTCCGTCTCGTAAACTTCGTTCGCAAAACGCTACCCTTTTAGCGACACCGAGGGCCAAGAAAATGTCTGCAGGCTCTAGAGCATTTTCTATTCGGGCTCCAGAGCTTTGGAATGCCCTACCAATGGATATTAGGACTGCTACCTCAGTAGAAACATTTAAGACACGTTTAAAGACACATTTCTATGACATGGCCTTTAACTAACCTGTAGTGGCCGATTCGGCTGGAGTTTGTTTTCTCTCCCTCTCCACCCCCTCCCTCCCCCCTCCCCGGCCGGGGAGGTGGTTAGGTGGCACCCATGCTGACAGCGGCTATCTGGATTCTCGTGGGCCAATTCAGGATGGGGGAACTGCAGCTCAACCTCCTCGAAGACACTGCCAGGACAATTGAGGGCTCCTTCGGCAGCCCTCTGCTATGACATGGACATCCACTTTTTATTTAATTGATTTTCATGTTGTACCATTTGTGCCCTCTCTGCATCCATTTCAACCTGGTGATCCTGAAAGGGGGATCCTTCCATCTGTGGTCCCTTCTCAAGGTTTCTCATTTCCCCCTGGTAGGGGTTTTTAAGTTTTTCCTTGCCCTTTTGGGAGCTTAAGATCAGGGGATGCTTTGAGAACAATTGTCAATTCCTGTCTATGTGAAGCCCTTTGAGACTGCTTGTGATTTAGGGCTATACAAATAAACTTGACTTGACTTGATTGTTCTGGTGTTTTTTTAACTCGGCTGTATGTATTTGTTTGTTCACGCTGATTTCTCCGACTGCCCGAAATTTTCCATATTCTCAGTTTATGTGTATATCTGTCATCACAGGGACACGAAGAAAGAATCCAATCTGGCGAAAGCCCGTGCGGCTCTGGACTCAGAGGCCACAGAGCGTGAACGTCTGCAGGTGAAGTTGTCCAAGCTGAAGATTGATTTTGACGAGCTGGAAGCAAGGTGAGGCCCGCCCGGCCATTTTATCAAAAATATGCCAACAACAAAATGGATAGTGGATATTAGTGCTGACATAATTGCTTTGCTGCTGGGGCCACACCCCAAGGAAAATCCTCCTCGTGACTAATTGCAGCTCAATTGGACTTTCAGTTAACCATCCCATAGTCGCACATCAATATAAATAGCGCATTTGACTGCGTCGAGGGTTTAATACTGTTTTTGCTCAGGAAGTCGCATCACATTCAAATCCTTAAAGATGAGCTGGAGTTTGAAAAGAAGCTGCATTCCGCGGTCGGTAATTACCATCACTATCGCTTATTTAATTAATGAAAATAAAGCTGAGTCATTCTCACGTCTCACGTAGGACTTGCGCATGGTCCAAAGCCAGCACGAGTCTCGCATGGTGGAGTTGGAAGCCGGCCAAAAAGTGAAAGATCTGGAGGAGGCTCTGTCTACAGAGAGGGAGCGGACCCAGAACAAGGAGGAGAGGTCTTTTTACAGCTTTAGAACATACCACAACGTTTGCTCTCATAGCAATTAATGTCTCCACGTTTGTCCCCAGGGTACGCCAAACCATGTCGGCCAGCAAAAAGAGGAAACGTCCGAAGGACAGCGAGGGTTTGAGCTCGGGCGGATGCAATGTGCCTCGTCCTAAAATCGCCCAGCAGGTCACTGTGGATGAGCAGCAGGTCACTGTGGATGAGCAGCAGGTCACTCTGGATGAGGTGGACTCGTACGGCAAATATGTCAGACTCCGCAATACAGTTGATGAGGTCAGTGGATGTGTCACAGGGGAACATCTTACGAAATTTGCACATTTTCCAGTAACGACTAACCTGTTGAGATCAATTTCAACTATTAGGATCAGAATTTGGGGAACTGGCAGGTGAAGCTCCAGATTGGATCTTCTGCTCCCATCGTATTCAAGTTTGCCGCAGAATTCATCCTGAATGCCCACGAGAGTGTCACGGTAATCAATCTTATCTGGAAGATCTCAGATACAAGGTGCTCAATATTTCAATGACCTTTACATACATCAGATCTGGGCGGCTGACGCTGGCCGAAACCACAATCCTCCCTCTGATCTAGTCTGGGAGACACAGTCCAACTGGGGACCCGTAGGCCAGGTCCACTTTACCTTGATCAACGCCAACGGAGAGATGACACATCTTTCAAGCGACAAGAAGCAATATTTCTCTTTTGACGTCCGTTTTTCTTCCGGGAAATAAGGATGAGCAAAGCCACTGGCGCACGTTTGGAAGATGATGATGGAAATTCCACTTCCACCGTGGGATAGAGGAAATGGAATTTCGGTTTCTTGTGTGTCTTGACATATGAAGGGATTGACAATAAAGCAGACTTTGACTTTTGACATGGTCACATTATAAAAATATTGTATAACAATACAATTAAATGGGCTTTTTTTAATAAAATCTGCTCCGACCTGTTGTGAAATTTAATTGAAATAATTGAAATAAAGTTGTTGTTCTTTAAAAATGATTAAATTCGTCTTTTTTCATTCTGTGTAATTGCATTCTGCTGTATGCACAAAAAAAAAGAGTGTAATATCGGTTTCATCAGTATATAATTGAAACCGGAAGGTATTCGGAAATCCCTGCGGTCAGTAGAATATATAACGGCTGTGCAATGAGAAGTCAAGACATGTTCCACGAGAGCAGGCGGTCAAGGCAAGAGTAATCTCGACGCAACATGCCCAACATGTGTAAGTCAGTGATGAATGTTTCCTGAATTTTCTTCCTCTTTTGCCATTCATTCATGATTTTCTTCTGCTTCCGCATTAGACACGCAAATTCTCGCGGTGGGCTTGGTGGCTTTTCTAGTACTGCGAGCCAATGGCGCTCCGTTGACAGAAGCGACCACCGTCTTGCCATCAAGCGACACCTCAAGTGAGGAGGAAACGGCGCCCTCTGACCTGCTGACCTCTGCTCATGTTTGGGACTCGGTTCTGGGTACCGCTAAAGAACACCAGAAAGCTGTAAGTGGAAATTCAGAAAGCACCTTCATTGTCTTCTCCTGGCTGTAAAACATATCTGACTTGTGACTAATTTCAATATCAGTTTGATGATGAATTCCAAAACAATGTCAACTTTCATTTACTGGAGCACTACAAAGCACCTCAGTTTCCAGCAAACTGCCCCAGCTCCAACTTTAGCAAGGTAAGAACCAGAAATGGAAAACCACCAGAGGTGGGAGAAAATACAGACACTGACACTTTCCGTAATTGTTTGCTAGCATCGGCTTGACTTTTATGCGTAGGTTGAATAGATATTTGTTTTTTAACTGACCTAAATATTCTTTTTTCCAGGAGGCTTGCCTGCACAGGCTGGCCCAAGGTCTGTCAACTTACATAATTCTTCTCAAGCACGTGGAGAAGGAATATCCCGGCAGTAAAATTCTGTCTGAGGCCAAACACTACTCTGAACTCCTGCTCTACAATATCAAACAAAAGGTTGGCCAGTGTGACAATTTAGGGATAGGAAATGAATTTTGCTGTTACTATAATACCTATTTTGACATTGTGTTGCTTACTCTTGTCCGGCAGATGAAAAAACCAGAAGAGGTCACAGGCCTGAGTAGCAATGAGGAAGAGAGCCTATTGAGGTCACTGTACCACCCCGATGCTTTCCACAGAAAGATGACGGCGCACAACATCCTGTGGAAGCTCTACATCTTCATTGTTGACGGCGAGAGGGCGCTGAGGCGCAAAGAACGGCGAAGGGGAAAACATGCCAAGGTCTTCGCCATGTTTAGTTTATTGCGGTAGTCACGTCCGCCACTGAAGCCCGTCGGAAATGTTGGGCAAAACATGAAGTGAATTAAGTTGTTGGCTCTGCACTGACGTGTCGTAACCCACTGACGGATTGATGATGTATTTGTTTTTGCATGACGCACTGAGTTTTTTAAATTTTTTATTCTGTAGATAATCTATTTATTGCTCATTCAAAAAAGCCATTGTGAATCTAAGACCTTATTTATTGCAAACAGTCGTATGAATTATTTAAAGAAGATATTTATTACATATTATTGTTTTTATACTTGAAGGCATGATAATTATATTTATTTTTTAAACGGAATGTATTTTTAAAACATGAATAAAACTATTTGCTTACTTGTGAATTGAACTGCTTGATTTATAACACTTTGGCAGGTGTCTTTTGAGAATTTCACTTATTAGATTGAACTACAGAAATCTCTTTTTCTGAGATTCAAAGACATCGTATATATATATATATATATATTTGCAAAACTGAAATATCGTAAGGCCACTTATGGGCTTTACTGTCAGACATTTATTGACAAAAACATGGAACAGACTTCAAGACAATGTCGTAACAATAACAAATAAATATCTCAGACCAAATTGACTTTCAGGTGGCCAACTCGTCGTGGTCTTCGGGTGGAGGTTGTTGATGCAGGTGCACGTCATCCTTCTTCAACCCCAAAGTAAACTGAAACGAAGCAAAAACAGCCAACGATACATATGTCATTGTTGTTTTTGACTTAATCTGCCATTTTTTTTAAGGTTCTCTTTCTACATATTTACCAAACACAAGCGATACATTAACTTCAATACAAAAAAAGGGCACTACCTCAAATACAATTTAGAAAACAGTTTGACTGAAATGGTAGTCATTCAATAAATAAATATACGCACATTTTCTTTTTCAAATTGCAGCCTTTGCGGTTTTGAAAATTGCAGTTGATCACATTGCAACGTCGACTTGAATTCTATTCATCTCTCAGTTTTAATGCACAGACAGACACACGAGAGAAAACGCTGACACAGAAGCAGTGGATGACGCAAATCAGTGTTGCCGCAAGCAGACCTGTTGCTGAGATTGTCTCATGTGTTGAGACGAGCGACACTAGACGGTGTTCAGGTGAACGTCACCACCAAGAATTTACCGATAACGACAGTGGAGTGGTTTTCACTACAGGTAAACAGCTGGCAAATGTGACAAAAATTCCAAAATCTCGTAGAGAAAAGTTCCTACGACAAATAAAAGCACAAGAAAAGTTAAAAGAAAAAATGGAAGTGAGACGTAAAAAACAGGAACTAAAGAGAATGATGAAAAACTCTAAAGAGAGGGAACAGTACAGTCAAATTGCAGAGGTAAGACAAAGGAAATTGGGTTATATTAGAACCCGTTATCAACAGGACAAGCGTTTTTGTGCCAAACAAAAGTCCTATTTTACACAACGTTGTCAGACGGATCATGAGTTTAAGAAGAAAAACCTTTCCCGTTTCTCACGTCGTTATAGGACAGATGAGTGTTTTACGATGAGACGACGCGCTTACATCACAGAACGTTACCGTGACGATGTTGGGTTTCGAAACAGGCAGCGCTCTTACATGACACGCCGTTATTTAAACAACCCTGAATTCCGATTAAAACATCAGGAAATCATGAGGCGCATAATGGCAAAAAAATCTGATTCACTGAAGACCAAAACAATGCGCAGAGTAAGTACGCTTTTGAAAAAATACTAAGTCATAAACCGACTATGTAGGGAGCGAAATGACTGTGTGCTCATGAAAGCTGTTGAGGTATTCAAAGCCCAAATTAAGAATGGCCCCACATTTGTCTGCACTGTTTGCCACAGAGCATTGTTTCCGAACCAAGTACGCGCTTGTCAACGTAGATTTTATAAGAAAAACAGACATGTTGTTGCAAGTTGTCTCACGGGACAATTTGTCCATATCTGTGATGATGAATGTCAGGCCTCGTGCAGCGTACCAGCTGAAAGAAAACTGGAGTGGATATGTCACACTTGCTATAGTCACCTCAAAGATGGTAAAATGCCTGCACTTGCTGTTGCGAACAATCTCACACTCTCTGATATTCCAAAGGAACTGTGTGGATTGAACATACTGGAGAGACACCTCATTTCCAAATGCATATCATTTGCCAAAATTGTACCTCTTCCCAAAGGTCAACAACGAGCCATTCGTGGAAATGTGGTGTGCGTGCCATCGGAAGTACAAGAGACGGTCAATGTCTTGCCCAGACTAAGAAGTAAGTCACAGATGTTGAGAGTGAAACTGAAGAGACGGCTTTGCTACAAAGGCCATCAGTTTTTTCAAACTGTCACTTGGTCTAAGCTAATGAGCGCTCTGATGAAACTGAAACAAGTCCATCCACAGTACAGTGACATAACCATTCGCGACGATGCGGACCTTTGCGACCCAACCCTCACTGACGATGAGAGCAGCTCCGATGAAGCGCAAATGAGCGACAGTGAGTACAATGAGGAAGCTCTGGAGGAGATGTACAGATTTGAAAGTGATGCTCTGTGTGGGATGAACAGTGACTCTCAACATGACAACAGTGGTAACAAACAGCAACAAGAAAATTCGGAAGACGGTGATCAACCAAATGGTGGAGTGATACTTGAATCATGTCTCCAACCCAATGATGTGGCAGAGAAAATTATGAGTTTTACAGAGGGCATTTATTGTGTTGCTCCTGCAGAAAGAAACAACCCAGTAAGTTTTTTCAAGACTCCCAAGCTTGAGGCCATGGCTTTTCCGGTGCAGTTTCCCACTGGTCAGAACACCCTCGATGAAGAGAGAGCAATAAAACTCACACCAAGCAAATATTTCCAAACCCGTCTGTGTTGCGTGGATGAACGCTTTGCTCGAGATACCAACTACTTGTTCTTTGCCCAGTTTGTGACTGAAATTTACCAGGCAACGTCGAGCATGACAATACAGCTGCGCAAAGGTAAGCCTTTTACCAGGGATGGTCGAAGGATAAACAATGCCATGCTTCAGGACAAACGTGAAGTTGAGAAACTGGTGCGCAGCAAAGATGCTGTCCGATCCATGACACCGCTGAGAGGTACGCCGGCCTATTGGGAGAAAACCACCAAAGATCTTTTTGCTATGATCCGGCAGCTGGGCACACCCACGTTCTTTTGCACATTTTCTGCTGCCGAAATGCGTTGGGAAGAGGTCATCACCGCCATCAAAGCGCAACAAGGTGAAGTAGTGAATTTCGCCCAACTTGACTGGGCTACCAAGTGTGAGATCCTACGCAGCAATCCTGTGACGACGATGCGCATGTTTGACAAGCGTGTGGAAGCTCTGTTCAGAGATTTGATCCTCTCTCCGACGCAACCGATTGGTGAGGTCGTCGACTACTTTTACCGACTGGAGTTTCAACACAGAGGAAGTCCTCACATTCATTGCCTCATATGGGTTCGAGGTGCCCCTGTATTTGAGGAAGCCACGGATGGAGCCATCTGTCATTTTGTGTCTCGCTACATCTCGGCCGAGCTGCCGGACCCGCAGAAGGAACCGGAATTGTACAAAAAGGTCACAGAGGTTCAGATGCACAGCAAAAGTCACTCCAAATCGTGCGTCAAACACCAAGGTGCAAATTGCCGCTTTGGATTCCCCAAACAACCGTGCGATGAAACAATGATCGTCAGACCTGCGCCCGTCGACGACGACAATCGAGATCAACGCAATGACGATCGGTTGGCGTCGAATGCCAATCCCGTGCTAAATCTGCTGAATGAGCCTGAAACGGCATCCCTGACTTTGCCTCAGCTACTGGCTAAATGTAAGCTCACCGGTGACGAGTACATGAACTGTTTGCGCATGACGGCCTCGTCGAGTTCTGTCGTGCTTAAGCGAGAACCGAAAGACTGCTGGGTCAACAACTACAACCGCCATTTGCTTCTTGCCTGGGATGGAAACCTGGACATCCAATACATCCTGAATGCCTACTCTTGCATCGCATACATCTGCAGCTACATCAGCAAGGCTGAACACGGTCTGAGCCAATACCTGAAATCGGTCATTGAAAACTCCCGCTGCGCAAATGTCAACGAGAGCGATGAAATGAAGCAAATTATGCAAGCGTACTCCAAGAAAAGAGAAGTGAGTGCTCAGGAATGCGTCGCACGTGCGTGCGGCTTGCATATGAAACAGTCCTCCCGCATGGTGGTATTTGTACAAACGAGTGACAATGCGCTGAAAATGAGTTATCCTCTCTCGCTCCTTGAGGGCAAAACGCAGGAATCTCATGAAGTGTGGATGACTGGCCTGCCGGAAAAATACAAATCCAGACCTCAAACAGAGGAATTTGAAGTCATGTGCTTGGCTGATTTTGCATCAATGTGCAGAATTGTTTATGGCAAACAAGCCAAAGGTAAGAATGTTTTGCCTCTGCTGAACGACATAGGCTTTGTCCAGAAAAGAACAGAAAAACATGCGGTCATCAAATACTGCAAATACTCTGAACAAAAGAATCCGGAGGAATATTACTGCTCCTTGCTCAAGCTGTACCTGCCTCATCGTGCTGATTGCCAATTAAAATCTGAACGCTGTCCTTCCTATCAGTTGTTTCATGATAACGCCTGTGTACAGTTACCGTATAACGACTCTGTGGAGCGCGTGTGCCAAATTGTCAGAAGGAACAGAGAAAGGTATGAGAAATACAGTCGAGACATTGACAACGCCATCCAAGAGGTGGAGGAGAGTGGGCTCGTCATAAACGAATGGTGCCACCTGGCTCCCGAGAGTGAGTTGCAAAGACTCGAATGCGTTGAGGAAATGAATGCGAGAGATGAACCGAACGACAACGTGGAGGAAAATGTCCCGGACTATAACGTCAGGTCCAAAACAACGCAAATGTCCATCGTGACAGAGGCTGCAGCCATCGATCCCGCAGTGTTACGCGACATGTATCGTAACCTGAACCAAAAGCAAGCGTCCGTCTTCTACAAGGTCAGAGATTGGTGCATAAAACGTGTGTGTAGCTCAAAGCCCATTGAGCAGTTCTTCTACCACATCAACGGTGGCGCCGGGACCGGCAAAACACATCTGATCAAGTGTATCCACGCAGAGGCTACCAAAATACTGCAGAGACTACCACGACTGGCTGAGGAGGCCGACATTTCCAAGCAAACGGTTGTTCTCGCAGCTTTCACTGGCACGGCGGCGTTCAACATTTCCGGGGCAACGTTGCATTGTCTACTCAAACTGCCGAGAAGTCTCAACCCCCCGTACCACGGGCTGGGCAATAAACTGGACGAAGTCAGAGCCGAGCTGTCCATCGCCGAAATACTCATCATCGATGAGATTTCCATGGTGTCGAAAGACCTCTTTGCCTACGTGAATGCCAGGTTGAAACAAATCAAAGGAATTAATTTACCTTTCGGTGGCATGTCTGTTCTTGCTGTTGGAGATTTCTTTCAGCTCCCTCCCGTGAGACAGTCCAAACCTCTGTGCGTGTACGATACTACGCGGCTGGACCACTGGCGTGACGACTTCAAAAAGATCACGCTCACCGCCATCATGAGGCAGAAAGACGATGTCGCCTTTGCCGAACTGCTGAACCGACTCCGCGTCAAAGAAAAGTCAGATGAACTGTCGGAAATGGTCAGAGCTCTCCTTGCCACGAGGTACACTTCCCCAGAAATGTGTCCAAAGCATATTCTGCATGTTTTTGCCACCAATAAACAGGTGGATGGCCATAACTTTGCGATGCTGGAACTGTTTCATAAGGACATTGTGCAGATTGACGCGGATGACTACAAGAAAGACAAAGGAACTGGCAGAATGGCAAGGCAAGCTTCCCCTGTGCAAGGCGCTAAGAATGAGCTCCCGGACTCAATCAAAGTTGCCTTGGGTGCTCGTGTTATGATCACACGGAACGTTGATGTTCAATCAGGTCTGTGCAACGGGATGTTTGCAAAAGTTGTCAAATTGGTGAACTATCCAAATGAAGCCCGTGTCCAGAAACTTGGGTTGGAACTCGATCATGTGAGTAACACAGCGCGTGCTGCTAACCCCGTGTACATTGACAGACTGGAGGAGAAGCTGAACAAGGCTGGAGTGACGCGCCGACAGTTTCCCATCAAGCTTGCTTTTGCCTGCACGATCCACAAGGTACAAGGCATGACAACGTCACAGGCTGCAGTTTCGCTGAAAGGTGTTTTCGAACACGGCATGGGGTACGTAGCTCTGAGTAGAGTGACTTCGCTCAGTGGTCTGCATATTCTGCATATGGATGAGAGAAGGCTTCATGCAAATCCACAAATCACTGCTGCTCTTGCTGAGATGGCAGAGGATTCTTTGGAGAGCGTCATGCCCCTCCTTCACGTGATGCCGTCGGTAGATCGGGCAAATCACCTGGTTGTCGTCCATCATAACACCGAAGGGCTGTCTTGTCACGTGCAAGATATCGTGTCTCATCACGAACTGTTTTTCGCTGATGTTTTGTGCTTCACAGAGACACACCTCCAAGGATCAGTGGCCGATGGACGTGCTTGCTTGGAAGGCTACACGATGTTTTGCAGGAACCGAAGTGATTCTTACACAAACTGTCCTAACTTGGCTACAAAACGTGGTGGCGGTGTAGGTATTTGTGTCAAAAGTCACATCGCGGCCCAGGAAAAGAAATACGTTCAGGGTGTGACCGACATTGAATTTGTTGTGGTGATGTTGGGATCACCGGTGTTTGAGTGATGGTCCAGTTATTTATTTTCTTTCTGTGTGTTCGCAATTGTCATGGTGATTGTTCTGGTGTTTTTTTAACTCGGCTGTATGTATTTGTTTGTTCACGCTGATTTCTCCGTCCGCCCGAAATTTTCCATATTCTCAGTTTATGTGTATATCTGTCATCTCAGGGACACGAAGAAAGAATCCGATCTGGCGAAAGCCCGTGCGGCTCTGGACTCAGAGGCCACAGAGCGTGAACGTCTGCAGGTGAAGTTGTCCAAGCTGAAGATTGATTTTGACGAGCTGGAAGCAAGGTGAGGCCCGCCCGGCCATTTTATCAAAAATATGCCAACAACAAAATGGATAGTGGATATTAGTGCTGACACAATTGCTTTGCTGCTGGGGCCACACCCCAAGGAAAATCCTCCTCGTGACTAATTGCAGCTCAATTGGACTTTCAGTTAACCATCCCATATGTGGGACTCACGATGGGATCACCGGTGTTTGAGTGATGTTCCAGTTATTTATTTTCTTTCTGTGTGTTCGCAATTGTCATGGTGATAATACTAGCCAACTTACATTGGCTCCCGGTCCATTTAAGATGTGACTTCAAGGTTCTTCTACTAACCTATAAATCGCTGCATGGCTTAGCGCAGGGGTCCCCAAACTTTTTCCTGTGAGGGCCACATAACCTTTCCCTTCTCTGATGGGGGCCGGTGTCAGTTTGTAACAGAAAAAGTGTGACGATCGTAGGGGAGCTTAAAAAATTTCTTGTTTTCCAGAAAGCCACACATAACCAAATAACGGTTATTTAATAACCCTTTCCAGGTTCTTTACAGAAAAAAAGTCAGGAAACAAATAATAACACTATTAATGAAATAAATAATAACTAAATAACCCTCTCTGAGTTCTTCACAGAAAAAACAACTAAAAAAATAACTAAATAACTATCTCTGGGTTCTTCATAGAAAAAAAACCATGGAACATTAACTTTCTGTTGTGCCATGCACAATCTTAACAGATAAAAGTTCAGCTCAGTTGTCAGAGCAGAACCTCTCTGACACATATGAGCAGTCTCTTAAAGTTCTTGTGTTCCTTCCTTATAATCCTTTTGTAGGTTCCAGTAGGCTTGTAGACACCGCTGTCTTTTTTGTTAAAGTTTGATAGTGCGTCATAGTCTGGAGTAAAATTTGTCGTGGTAATTCTTAGGCGAGATCCGAGGTGTTGGTCCGTTTACCTCGATCTGTGACGGGTAGATTTTGACGTTCATGTGGCTGAAACTGCATCTGAAAGCTCAGCGCGCAAATTACAAGAATGCTGTTGTCACAGCCCACGCTCTAAATTCGGGACTGATACAAATAGAGCGCGAGTGCGCCATGTCCGTACACGCACTTGTGAGTGTGCACCGAGCTTTCTGACACGGCTTCCGGTAGTAAATGCGCGGGCGAGCGCTTCCCCATCTACTGGGGAAACGCAGTCATTGCAGGCAAAATGACCAAAAAAAAAAAAGTTTAATAATACAATTTGTTCAGGGTTGGCGGGCCGGATTAAACGGTCCCGTGGGCCGTATCCGGCCCGCGGGCCGTAGTTTGGTGACCCCTGGCTTAGCGCCTTCATATCTCGTCGACCTAGTTGTTCCTTATGTTCCGTCTCGTAAACTTCGTTCGCAAAACGCTACCCTTTTAGCGACACCGAGGGCCAAGAAAATGTCTGCAGGCTCTAGAGCATTTTCTATTCGGGCTCCAGAGCTTTGGAATGCCCTACCAATGGATATCAGGACTGCTACCTCAGTAGAAACATTTAAGACACGTTTAAAGACACATTTCTATGACATGGCCTTTAACTAACCTGTAGTGGCCGATTCGGCTGGAGTTTGTTTTCTCTCCCTCTCCAGCCCCTCCCTCCCCCCTCCCCGGCCGGGGAGGTGGTTAGGTGGCACCCATGCTGACAGCGGCTTTCTGGATTCTCGTGGGCCAATTCAGGATGGGGGAACTGCAGCTCAACCTCCTCGAAGACACTGCCAGGACAATTGAGGGCTCCTTCGGCAGCCCTCTGCTATGACATGGACATCCACTTTTTATTTAATTGATTTTCATGTTGTATCATTTGTGCCCTCTCTGCATCCATTTCAACCTGGTGATCCTGAAAGGGGGATCCTTCCATCTGTGGTCCCTTCTCAAGGTTTCTCATTTTCCCCTGGTAGGGGTTTTTAAGTTTTTCCTTGCCCTTTTGGGAGCTTAAGATCAGGGGATGCTTTGAGAATAATTGTCAATTTCTGTCTATGTGAAGCCCTTTGAGACTGCTTGTGATTTAGGGCTATACAAATAAACTTGACTTGACTTGATTGTTCTGGTGTTTTTTTAACTCGGCTGTATGTATTTGTTTGTTCACGCTGATTTCTCCGACTGCCCGAAATTTTCCATATTCTCAGTTTATGTGTATATCTGTCATCACAGGGACACGAAGAAAGAATACAATCTGGCGAAAGCCCGTGCGGCTCTGGACTCAGAGGCCACAGAGCGTGAACGTCTGCAGGTGAAGTTGTCCAAGCTGAAGATTGATTTTGACGAGCTGGAAGCAAGGTGAGGCCCGCCCGGCCATTTTATCAAAAATATGCCAACAACAAAATGGATAGTGGATATTAGTGCTGACATAATTGCTTTGCTGCTGGGGCCACACCCCAAGGAAAATCCTCCTCGTGACTAATTGCAGCTCAATTGGACTTTCAGTTAACCATCCCATAGTCGCACATCAATATAAATAGCGCATTTGACTGCGTCGAGGGTTTAATATTGTTTTTGCTCAGGAAGTCGCATCACATTCAAATCCTTAAAGATGAGCTGGCGTTTGAAAAGAAGCTGCATTCCGCGGTCGGTAATTACCATCACTATCGCTTATTTAATTAATGAAAATAAAGCTGAGTCATTCTCACGTCTCACGTAGGACTTGCGCATGGTCCAAAGCCAGCACGAGTCTCGCATGGTGGAGTTGGAAGCCGGCCAAAAAGTGAAAGATCTGGAGGAGGCTCTGTCTACAGAGAGGGAGCGGACCCAGAACAAGGAGGAGAGGTCTTTTTACAGCTTTAGAACATACCACAACGTTTCCTCTCATAGCAAATAATGTCTCCACGTTTGTCCCGAGGGTACGCCAAACCATGTCGGCCAGCAAAAAGAGGAAACGTCCGAAGGACAGCGAGGGTTTGAGCTCGGGCGGATGCAATGTGCCTCGTCCTAAAATCGCCCAGCAGGTCACTGTGGATGAGCAGCAGGTCACTGTGGATGAGCAGCAGGTCACTCTGGATGAGGTGGACTCGTACGGCAAATATGTCAGACTCCGCAATACAGTTGATGAGGTCAGTGGATGTGTCACAGGGGAACATCTTACGAAATTTGCACATTTTCCAGTAACGACTAACCTGTTGAGATCAATTTCAACTATTAGGATCAGAATTTGGGGAACTGGCAGGTGAAGCTCCAGATTGGATCTTCTGCTCCCATCGTATTCAAGTTTGCTGCAGAATTCATCCGTTTGCTTACATAATCTTCCTGGGGGGCGTTTTCCAACTCCATTAGCTCCTGATACTCATCCAGCTGCTGGTGCATCCGCTCCCACATGTCGGCCATTTCTCGGTCTTTCTCCCTGAGGAGGCTACGCATGGTGTCCCCTCTTTGGAGACAGAGCCTCGTCCAGATCTTTCACTTTTGCATCACGGGCTGCAAGCTAGTGTCAACACAGACTTTTTAAACTTTTGCAGCTGAGACAGATTCTAAGGTCCAAATGATAAATGGTTACCTCTTTTTGAAGGTAGAGTTTAATTTGAAGTTCATGCTGGCTTTGCATCTTCATCAAGGCTTCGGGCAGTTTACTTTCATAATCTTCCTGGGGGGCGTTTTCAAACTCCACCATGCGAGACTCGTGCCGGCGTTTGACCTTGCGCAACTCCTACGTGAGACGTGAGAATGACTCAGCTTTATTCTCATGAATTAAAAATAAGCGATAGTGATGATAATCGTGTAATAAACTGGGAATATGGAAAATGGATGGACGCAGTCAAATGTGCTATTTATGTTGATATGCGACTATGGCAGACATGGGCAAACTACGGCCCGCGGGCCACATCCGGCCCACGGGGCCGTTTAATCCGGCCCGCCAAACCTGAATAAAGTGTATTATAAATGTTTGGGGGGGTCATTTTCCCTACAATTACTATGTTTCCCCAGTAGATGGGAAAGCGCCCGGGAGCCGTCAGAAAGCTCGGTGCACACTCACAAGTACATGTGCGTACTCAGTAGTACGTAGTCATTTCATCTATCAGTGCCGAATTTTGAGTGTAGGCTGTAAATGTTACGTAGTGACGGCTTCTTCAATGATGACGGAGGCTCTGATAAACTTTTGTGTTCGTTTTACTCTTCTTTTTATTGTATAGAACGAAAAGGAAGACACGCTGTTCTCAGATAACAATAGACAAGTTGGAATGCAAAACCATTTCCGCAAAAACACCTTCGAAATAAAACACTTCCGGTGTGTCAAAATAAAATCACATAAATTCCAATCCTGCAAATCACATAAATGTATGATGAGCAACTTGAAGTTACAACAGTGACGTCAATATTCTCGTAATTCGCGTGCTGAGTTTTCAGATACAGTTTTACGCTAAAGCCACCCACAAACCTTCCCCTGGAATCCTTCTATTAAAATGAGTCGCCCAAGAAAAAGCAAGGTGGACACAGTGCCGAGTGTTTAAAAGAGAGTGGCCAATTTGGCTCGACGTACGCGACGTGACGTTCAGCCACATGAACGCCAACAAAGCCAGTCACAGATCTAGGTTAATGGACCGACACCTCGGCTCTATCCTAAGAATTACCACAACAAATTTTACTCCAGACTATGATGCAACCCAATTCGGCCCGCAAGTCAAAAAGTTTGCCCGCCCCTGGACTATGGGATGGTTAACTGGAAGTCCAATGTTGAGCTGCAATTAGTCACGAGGAGGATTTTCCTTGGGGTGTGGCCCCAGCAGCAAAGCAATTATGTCAGCACTAATATCCAGCATCTATTTTGTTGTTGGCATATTTTTGATAAAATGGCCGGGCCTCACCTTGCTTTCAGCTCCTTGATTTCCTCCCTCAGCTTGCTCACCTCCAGCTCCAGACGTGCACGCTCTTTGGCCTCAGAGTCCAGAGTCGCACGGGCATCCGCCAGCTCCGTCTCGAAAACGGCCTTCAGGCCCGTCAGCTGCCGGGACACCTCTGTTTCGGATTCAGTGATGCGCAAAAGCAAGCTGGCGTTCCCCACTTCCCGGGAACGGGCGTTGTCGACGTAAATGCCCAGAAGGTCGTTGAGCTTGCGGAGATCTTCCACCTCCTGGGAGAGGGCGTTGTTTGCACCTTGAGGAATGTTTTCTGGGGTCGCCATCTCGAGCTTGCTTCTGCTGATCCAGGAAAGACTCAGTGTCATGCATTACACCAATGCCTGATTGCACTTATCAAAGAAACTGCATAGAGGTTTCTTCAAAGTCAAACAAAGGTTCCTTTGTAAATACACATAAAAAAAAAAACTCACTCTTTGCAATGGTTCAAAGAAACTATGCAACGGATGGATCCTAAGGGCGGCTCGGTGGGGCACTGGGTAGCACGTCCGCCTCACAGTTAGGTGGGTGCTGGTTCGATTCCACCTCTGGCCCTACCTGTGTGGAGTTTCCTCCCTCAGCTTGCTCACCTCCAGCTGCAGACGGTCGTTGAGTAGGGGTGTAACGATACATCGATACACATCGATTAATCCATATAATGCTCTACGATTTATTGGCATCGATGCTAAAGGTAAACATCGATTTATATCGCCGTGTTTGACCTCGGACATTAGACGCGACTTTATTTTGAAATCCAGTTCATTGTTGCTTGCTTCCTCTTTCCGGGAGCAGGGAGCACAGGGCTCGAAGCTTATTTTTTGCCCAAGTTGCCCTCGGGCAAGTTGGAGAAAATTTTACTTGCCCGAAACAAAATTTTACTTGCCCGAATTTTTTTGGAGTGGATTTTTACTTGCCCGACACATTTTTGCAATAAAAAAGACAACACTATAAGTTTTGCCTTCATATGCCTTCGTATCCGCCAACCGGAAACAAGCTCTGCTGGTGCGCAGGCGCAGAAGAGCCAGGGACGGGTGAGAGAGCATGCATTTAATTACGAAGCGCTTTGCCGTTATCAATGTATTGCAGACTTACACGAGAAACTAACCGCTCCCTAGAAAACAAAATGTCGGACCAGAAGCGGCAGAAGTTGCGAGAAATTATGCACAAAATCGTCTTTTTACAGCTTGAAAACATGGTATTATGGCAGGGCAAGTTCGGGCAAGTGAGGAAAAAATTCTACTTGCCCGTCTGCCATCGCTACTTGCCCCGGGCAATCGGGCAATCGTTAGTTTCGAGCCCTGGCTGAGCAGTGCGCGGCGTTGCTGCACGTGAAAGGGGAGTCGACAACTAGTACGCGGCTCCTGGGCTGGTGCTATGGCTAGTGTCCAAAAAGACGAGGAAATTGGCTCCCCTTTAGGCTTCAAGTCATTCGTTTGGAAGCACTTTGGATTCCAAAGAAAAGATGGCTCAACGAACAAGACACGTGCAGTTTGTAAATCCTGCCATGCGGTGATCAAATATTCAGGGAGCACAAATCTCGCCGCACATTTAAAGAAAAAACACGACATCAAAGTTCAGTGTTAAAGTAAGCAATTTGTATACTACAATACTCTTGTAATTTCCTAAATAAAGAGTTTGCAGTACCTTGTTGATTTTGCGTATGAATTGTTATAAATCAGGATATTGTTCTATAGTTTTTATTAAAAAAAATGTATACATCGATCGTAGAGCACTAAATCGCGATATATCGTGAATGAATCGCAGCAGGCTTTAAGATATCGGCAAATATCGTATCGTAGTTCTTTATATCGATATTATATCGTATCGTGACAAAACCCGCGATTTACACCCCTATCGTTGAGGTTGCTGAGATCTTTCTTCTCCACCAATTTGTGCTTTTCAGCAATAACAACCTGCTTTGGCGATCTTCTCTGCCACGATAAAATTCGCTTTCACAGCAGCTTCACTTTGTGATTTTGAACGGGTGAAAAACGTCTGCTGGAATATCAGCTTCTTCTTTACCTTTTCTTTAACTCTTCTACCTTCTGTCATTCTGCTCTGCATTCAGGTCTTTCAGGTTATCCAGATGTTTTGTTTCATAGTGCCGTCTTAGATTAAAATCTTTCAATACAGCCACATTAGCGCCACACATGAGACAAACGGGCTTACCGGCAATGTCAGTAAACATATACTCAACCTTTTTAAAGGCTTTGTTTTCAGAATCAACTTTTCTCTTCGGCATCATGAGGGGCTAGCTTCGCAATAACTTGCAGCAACAAGCACTTGTCCTGATTGCCGCGGAAAAACGCTCAGCAAGGCAGCGAAAGCACTGCATTATGGGATCTGTAGTTTATTGTGTTATCATCGCTTCATATCGTCGGGCCATTAGTAACAATAATATAAAATGATCTCGCGGGCCTTGAGTTTGACACACATATGGTTTAGACTCTTTGCAAACGCTTTTCTTTATATCTTTAAGCTGTTTGACACTTTTACTTGCTTTCTATCAGAGTTGTTTTACTCCTGCTTCGGCAATGTTTCATTTCTACACCCAAGCGATCATTGAATTCATTTTTGTCCTATTTTTCGAATTTAGCAACTGTGTAACATTGCGGCTACTGCAAGACGTCAAAACGAAGGTATTAAGGTCATTTCAAGAAGACGTACCAGTTCGAACTTAAGACTCAAACTCAACGTTTGGGTTTAGTTAGCTTTTATCATGTGTTCAGGTTTTACATTTTAAGTTACATTTGTTTTATTTTACTTAATTTTATTGCACTATAGTGCAGTGCGGCACTGTACTTTATTTTTATCTTAACATGTAGTTTGCTTATGTGACCACACGGCGGCGCCTCTCACCCGCGACAAGCTCTGATCAACTTTATTTGATGCTAGTTTCGAGCTTTACGTTATTCTTTGGAGAATAATTGAGCGGGTTAATGTCTGAAAGACAAAAACAGTTCATATTTTCTATTATTCTGTCTGCAGTTGGAACATTGCAGCACTTGACATGTTGGAGTTCAATGCCCCTCATCGGCCATTTAAATCCACTTGTGAAAAACTAAAAAATGTTGCCATTCTTTTTAATCTGCAAAAAAAAAAAGAAAAAGAACAATTCCAATAAAGTTATTGAACATATATTGCCTGATTTGAACCTTGTCTCCTGAATATTACTGTTTCTTTCCGTGTATAGTGCGCAAAATTTAACGAATTTATTGTCCTAAAATCTGGGGTGCGCATTATACATGGGTACAAAAAATGTTTGATTTTTTTTTTTTTTTTTTTTTTTTTTTTTTTTTTTTTAGAAAACAAAACCAACAACAGGACTGACCGACAAAGTCGTGGAACAAAAAGACAGGGTGACATTACCAAAGACAGGAACAGAAAGCAAACAGACATCATGACAGTAACACATGCAATGATCCGACGGTGAGCGAGGGGCAGACAGGACTTAAATACAAAACACGTTACATCGATTGAGGTGACACAGGAAGAGAGGGGCGACGCGAACAGAAACTATGGCAACCTAGACACATAGCAAAACTGGGGACGAGACGTGACAAATGTCCCTCGAAATGAAACTTGAAATCACCAAGTTTTGGTTTCCAAGGGTGTTTTTATTCCTCTTCAACGTCTCTCCCATACAGAGCCGCCTTTTTCACGTCCGCACGCCTCTTTCCGGTGCGCGCACGGAGCGCGGTGGTGCGTTTATGGGCAGTTGGAGAAATCAACGCCAACAAAAAAGATTACATCCAGCCTAGTTAAGACCATACCAAAGACTATAAAAATGGGACCCATTGCCTCCCTGCGTGTGTGACGATCATTGGGACTTAAAAAAAAAAAAAAATCATAAAAAAAAATTCATAAAAATTGGGTGCGTATTATACATGGGTACAGGCTTTTTTTCAGCATCAGCATGCCATTTTTAGGGTGCGTATTATACATGGGGGCGCACTATACACGGAAAAAAACGGTAGTTCAGGAGGCAAGGTTGAAATCTTCTTTGCGAGTTGCATACTTTGGATCCGAATCTGACGTGGGGCCGTGGTACTAGTGGTGCGCGGGGCGTGGAATCACGAAAGGGCTGAACTGGAAGGCTTGGAACCGCCTCCCAAAGAAAAAGGATGCAACTTGCAACTATTTGAACCTTTTTTTTCCCCATTGAATCCTTTCAATGTGTTAGGCTACGGATTTTAGTTATTGATCTGACTCCAAATTGCGATCAACACTTAACACAAGAGTTGTTATGTCCAAATCCACACAATGTCGCACCTAACAATTTTGCGAGTTCGTTCGGTCAAAGAGAAGACCAGTAGATCAATTAGGCCGAATTGACCAATTGTGTAATCCTGACAAAGCAAGCTAATACAGGCGCCTGGGTCTCGGGTCCTTAACACAAAAAACTTGTGTGCCTTCTGTGACCATCAAAAGACAACACATTCTTCTGGGTTGCCCAGTTTTAAAGAAACATAATATGAATATTCAAGCATGCAAAATATTGTGTGGTGATTGGTCGATGGTTGATGGCCAGCTCCTCCTCGTTTGGGTTTTCCCCTGCTCAGCACAGGTGTCTGGACCACGACGAGTTGTTATTCGCGTTCCCCGTCGGCCTTGAGATGTCCTCCCTGTCTGGACATCCTGTTCCACAATACTTTGAAGAAAACAAATTCATGTAGTCTGCACATCCCTTTCCACTTATTAATCGACCACACTACTACTAGAAATTATATTGACATGACTCTTTGTTTGATCATCTGCCCTCTGGGAAGAGGTACAGGAGCCTGCGCTCCCGCACCACCAGACTCACCAACAGCTAGATAATCTTTGGGAACAACCGGATGTTATTCTGCCGGTCAGTATCACTGCGCATGCGCTAGCAAACTCGATCGCAAAGAAATGTTTCGGATTTGTGTAGGGTACATTGTGACAGCAAACGAGCAGGTGATCGAGCAAGTGTCTGATACAACAGCATTGTGTTCGTATGGAGCGTGTTTGAAGTGAACACCAGAGAAGAAAGCGTATCTGTAATGGCGGCCTCCGGATCATATCCGGATTAAAAAATATATATATATTTATTTTGTTAGGATACGGATTTTAGCTATTGATCTGACTCCAAATTGTGATCAACACTTAACACAAAAATTGCCATGTTCTAATCCACACACTGGCGCACCTAACAATTTTGCGAGTTCGTTCTGTCAAAGAGAAGACCAGTAGATCAATCAGACCGAATTTACCAATTGTTTAATCTTGACAAAGCAAGCTAATACAGGCGCCTGGGCCTTGGGTCCTTAACACAAAATCTCGTGTGCCTTTGTGACCAGAAAGACGACACATTCTTCCGGGTTGCCCAGTTTTAAAGAAACACAATATGAATATTCAAACATGCAAAAGATTGTGTGGTGATTGGTCGATGGTCTGTGGTCATCTCCTCCTCGTTTGGGTTTTCCCCTGCTCAGCACAGGTGTCTGGACCACAAAGACGAGTTGTTTTTCGCGTTCCCATCGGCCTTGAGATATGCTCCCTTTCTGGACCTCCTGTTCCACAATACTTTGAAGAAAACAAATTCATGTAGCCTGCACATTCCTTTCCACTTATTAAGCGACCACACTACTACTAGAAATTATATTGATATGGTTATATGTGTCTAACGGAGCGTTAATCAAATGTGTTTGCAAACTGCCAAAAGTACATTTCCCTTTAATTTGTACCCATGTATAATGCGCACCCCAGATTTTAGGACAATAAATTAGTTACATTTTGCGCATTATACATGGAAAAAAAACGGTACTTGTATTTCTTCTGCAGACAAGAGGAAGCCCAGCGCATTGATGAGGAGCTCTTCAGTGAGTACGGCTTCAGTGTGGACCAGCTGATGGAGCTCGCAGGGCTCAGTTGTGGTACCACCATCACAAGAGTGAACCACACTGTCCTTCCAGAATGATCATAATGTGAATCTAAGCATCTTCTGCTATTCCTCCCCCGGTTGGGGTGCGTCGGAAGCGGTGTGCGAGGAGGCTGAAGCCAACTCAGCTCGCCCGGCCGTGCCTTCCATTCTTCTGGCGAATAGTCGATCGCTGGACAACAACATGGTTGACATTCGCCTGCTGAGATCTACGAACCGGACAGTGCGTAACTGCTGTGTGCTCGTGTTCACTGGGACTTGGTTGACCGTCAACATTCCGGACTCTGCTGTACATCTGGAGCGGCTAGCGGGCGGACCGGGCCATTGTACGAGGGGGAACATCGCGAGAAGGTGGAATGCGCGCCTACATCCGTGATGAATGGTGCCGGGACTCTGTAGTGGGATGCAAGCACTGCTCGCCACTGGCGGAGTTTGTGATCTCCAGGCTGTTGGGGTCCTGAACTCCTTCCCCTTCTGAGTGGCGTCCTGTTAGAGTTAGGGTTAGGGTGCGAAAGGGACTCCAGTCGGATCCGGGTCTGCTGGAGCTCCTCGTGTGCCGTGCAGCTGAAATTGTTCTCAACAGGTTAGTCGTTACTGGAAAATGTGTAAATTTTGTAAGATGTGCGATGTTCCACTGTGACACATCCACTGACCTCATCTCCTTTATTGCTGAGTCGGACATATTTGCCGTCCTGCTCCACCTCATCCACGGTGACCTGCCCGCTAGCAGAGGCCTGCTGGGTGATGGGAGTACGAGTCACAGCGCTTCCGGCGAAGCTCGAAGCCTCGCTGTCCGTGTCGTTGGGACGCTTCCTCTTCCCGCTGGCCGACGTGGTCGAGCGTACCGTGCGGACAAACGTGGAGACATTAATTGCTATGAGAGGAAAATTTGTGGTATGTTTGTAAGCCACACACACCTCTCCTCCTCGCTGTCAAGCACCTACCTGTAGGCAATTATCTCCATATCCAGCACTAGCTTGACATCCATTAGCTCCTGATACTCATCCAGCTCCTGTAGGCACTTATCTCCAGATCCAACGCTAGCTTAAAATCCATTAGCTCCTGATACTTATCCAGCTTCTGCTCTAACCGCTCCCTCATGTCGACCATTTCTCGGTCTTTCTCCCCGAAGAGGTCTCTCTTTGGAGACAGAGCCTCCTCCAGATCTTTCACTTTTGCATCACGGGCTGCAAGCTGGTGTCAACACAGACTTTTTAAACTTTTGCAGCTGAGACAGATTCTAAGGTCAAAATGATAAATGGTTACCTCTTTTTGAATGTAGAGTTTAATTTGAAGTTCATGCTGGCTTCGCAACTTCATCAAGGCGTCGGGCAGTTTGCGTTCATAATCTTCCTGGGGGGCGTTTTCCAACTCCATTAGCTCCTGATACTCCTCCAGCTGCTGGTGCATCCGCTCCCGCATGTCGGCCATTTCTCGGTCTTTCTCCCCGAGGATGCTACACATGGTGTCCCCTCTTTGGAGACAGAGCCTCCTCCAGATCTTTCACTTTTGCATCACGGGCTGCAAGCTAGTGTCAACACAGACTTTTTAGACTTTTGCAGCTGAGACAGATTCTAAGGTCCAAATGATAAATGGTTATCTCTTTTTGAATGTAGAGTTTAATTTGAAGTTCATGCTGGCTTCGCATCTTCATCAAGGCGTCGGGCAGTTTGCGTTCATAATCTTCCTGGGGGGCGTTTTCCAACTCCATTAGCTCCTGATACTCCTCCAGCTGCTGGTGCATCCGCTCCCGCATGTCGGCCATTTCTCGGTCTTTCTCCCCGAGGATGCTACACATGGTGTCCCCTCTTTGGAGACAGAGCCTCCTCCAGATCTTTCACTTTTGCATCACGGGCTGCAAGCTAGTGTCAACACAGACTTTTTAAACTTTTGCGGCTGAGACAGATTCTAAGGTCCAAATGATAAATGGTTACCTCTTTTTGAAGGTAGAGTTTAATTTGAAGTTCATGCTGGCTTCGCATCTTCATCAAGGCGTCGGGCAGTTTGCTTACATAATCTGCCTGGAGGGCGTTTTCCAACTCCATTAGCTCCTGATACTTGTCCAGCTGCTGGTTCATCCGCTCCCGCATGTCGGCCATTTCTCGGTCTTTCTCCCCGAGGAGGCTACGCATGGTGTACCCTCTTTGGAGACAGAGCCTCCTCCGGATCTTTCACTTTTGCATCACGGGCTGCAAGCTAGTGTCAACACAGATTTTTAGACTTTTGCAGCTGAGACAGATTCTAAGGTCCAAATGATAAATGGTTACCTCTTTTTGAATGTAGAGTTTAATTTGAAGTTCATGCTGGCTTCGCATCTTCGTCAAGGCGTCGGGCAGTTTGCTTTCATAATTGTACTAGAGGGCGTTTTCCAACTCCATTAGCTCCTGATAGTCATCTAGCTGCTGGTGCATCCGCTCCCGCATGTCGGCCATTTCTCGGTCTTTCTCCCCGAGGAGGCTACACATGGTGTCCCCTCTTTGGAGACAGAGCCTCCTCCAGATCTTTCACTTTTGCATCACGGGCTGCAAGCTAGTGTCAACACAGACTTTTTAGACTTTTGCAGATGAGACAGATTCTAAGGTCCAAATGATAAATGGTTACCTCTTTTTGAATGTAGAGTTTAATTTGAAGTTCATGCTGGCTTCGCATCTTCATCAAGGCGTCGGGTAGTTTGCGTTCATAATCTTCCTGGGGGGCGTTTTCCAACTCCATTAGCTCCTGATACTCCTCCAGCTGCTGGTGCATCCGCTCCCGCATGTCGGCCATTTCTCGGTCTTTCTCCCTGAGGATGCTACACATGGTGTCCCCTCTTTGGAGACAGAGCCTCCTCCAGATCTTTCACTTTTGCATCACAGGCTGCAAGCTAGTGTCAACACAGACTTTTTAAACTTTTGCGGCTGAGACAGATTCTAAGGTCCAAATGATAAATGGTTACCTCTTTTTGAAGGTAGAGTTTAATTTGAAGTTCATGCTGGCTTCGCATCTTCATCAAGGCGTCGGGCAGTTTGCTTACATAATCTGCCTGGAGGGCGTTTTCCAACTCCATTAGCTCCTGATACTCATCCAGCTGCTGGTTCATCCGCTCCCGCATGTCGGCCATTTCTCGGTCTTTCTCCCCGAGGAGGCTACGCATGGTGTCCCCTCTTTGGAGACAGAGCCTCCTCCAGATCTTTCACTTTTGCATCACGGGCTGCAAGCTAGTGTCAACAGACTTTTAAACTTTTGCAGCTGAGACAGATTCTAAGGTCCAAATGATAAATGGTTACCTCTTTTTGAAGGTAGAGTTTAATTTGAAGTTCATGCTGGCTTCTCATCTTCATCAAGGCGTCGGGCAGTTTACTTTCATAATCTTCCTGGGGGGCGTTTTCAAACTCCACCATGCGAGACTCGTGCCGGCGTTTGACCTTGCGCAACTCCTACGTGAGACGTGAGAATGACTCAGCTTTATTCTCATGAATTAAAAATAAGCGATAGTGATGATAATCGTGTAATAAACTGGGAATATGGAAAATGGATGGACGCAGTCAAATGTGCTATTTATGTTGATATGCGACTATGGCAGACATGGGCAAACTACGGCCCGCGGGCCACATCCGGCCCACGGGGCCGTTTAATCCGGCCCGCCAAACCTGAATAAAGTGTATTATAAATGTTTGGGGGGGTCATTTTCCCTACAATTACTATGTTTCCCCAGTAGATGGGAAAGCGCCCGCCCGCCCGCGCATTTACTCCCGGGAGCCGTCAGAAAGCTCGGTGCACACTCACAAGTACATGTGCGTACTCAGTAGTACGTAGTCATTTCATCTATCAGTGCCGAATTTTGAGTGTAGGCTGTGACGTCAATATTCTCGTAATTCGCGTGCTGAGTTTTCAGATACAGTTTTACGCTAAAGCCACCCACAAACCTTCCCCTGGAATCCTTCTATTAAAATGAGTCGCCCAAGAAAAAGCAAGGTGGACACAGTGCCGAGTGTTTAAAAGAGAGTGGCCAATTTGGCTCGACGTACGCGACGTGACGTTCAGCCACATGAACGTCAACAAAGCCGGTCACAGATCTAGGTTAACGGACCGACACCTCGGCTCTATCCTAAGAATTACCACAACAAATTTTACCCCAGACTATGATGCACTGGCAAAAAAGGGAAACCAACAATACTATTGATTTCTTTATTTAGATGTATTCTTTCGCTGATTCTTCAAGATGATGTATTTGGTCAGAATGTTTGCCGTTGGATGTGATGTTGCCTCATTAGATAAACATATTTCATAAATCTGACCTGCAGGCGCTGAAGTGATGGAAAATGTTATACATCATAACAATGTCGTATTTAATAAGAATCACTGATAGTAGTTTTTTGGTGAAATATTTTTTTAATGCTGTTAATAAATGCATTTGTTTTCAAAAAATCCATGCTAAAAGTAAAAAGCTTTTATGCAATGACCTTTACATGTCATTTATATGACCTTTACACACAAACACTACATCCATCTGCTCCTGGTTCGGCCCCCCGGTCAAAATTTAGAACCCAATTCGGCCCGCAAGTCAAAAAGTTTGCCCGCCCCTGGACTATGGGATGGTTAACTGGAAGTCCAATGTTGAGCTGCAATTAGTCACGAGGAGGATTTTCCTTGGGATGTGGCCCCAGCAGCAAAGCAATTATGTCAGCACTAATATCCAGCATCCATTTTGTTGTTGGCATATTTTTGATAAAATGGCCGGGCCTCACCTTGCTTTCAGCTCCTTGATTTCCTCCCTCAGCTTGCTCACCTCCAGCTCCAGACGTGCACGCTCTTTGGCCTCAGAGTCCAGAGTCGCACGGGCATCCGCCAGCTCCGTCTCGAAAACGGCCTTCAGGCCCGTCAGCTGCCGGGACACCTCTGTTTCGGATTCAGTGATGCGCAAACGCAAGCCGGCGTTCCCCACTTCCCGGGAACGGGCGTTGTCGACGTAAATGCCCAGAAGGTCGTTGAGCTTGCGGAGATCTTCCACCTCCTGGGAGAGGGCGTTGTTTGCACCTTGAGGAATGTTTTTTGGGGTCGCCATCTCGAGCTTGCTTCTGCTGATCCAGGAAAGACTCAGTGTCATGCATTACACCAATGCCTGATTGCACTTATCAAAGAAACTGCATAGAGGTTTCTTCAAAGTCAAACAAAGGTTCCTTTGTAAATACACATGAAAAAAAACAACTCACTCTTTGCAATGGTTCAAAGAAACTATGCAACGGATGGATCCTAAGGGCGGCTCGGTGGGGCACTGGGTAGCACGTCCGCCTCACAGTTAGGTGGGTGCTGGTTCGATTCCACCTCTGGCCCTACCTGTGTGGAGTTTCCTCCCTCAGCTTGCTCACCTCCAGCTGCAGACGGTCGTTGAGTAGGGGTGTAACGATACATCGATACACATCGATTAATCCATATAATGCTCTACGATTTATTGGCATCGATGCTAAAGGTAAACATCGATTTATATCGCCGTGTTTGACCCCGGACATTAGACGCGACTTTATTTTGAAATCCAGTTCATTGTTGCTTGCTTCCTCTTTCAGGGAGCAGGGAGCACAGGGCTCGAAGTTTCTCCTCGGGCAAGTTGGAGAAAATTTTACTTGCCCGAAACAAAATTTTACTTGCCCGAATTTTTTTGGAGTGGATTTTTACTTGCCCGACACATTTTTGCAATAAAAAAGACAACACTATAAGTTTTGCCTTCATATGCCTTCGTATCCGCCAACCGGAAACAAGCTCTGCTGGTGCGCAGGCGCAGAAGAGCCAGGGACGGGTGAGAGAGCATGCATTTAATTACGAAGCGCTTTGCCGTTATCAATGTATTGCAGACTTACACGAGAAACTAACCGCTCCCTAGAAAACAAAATGTCGGACCAGAAGCGGCAGAAGTTGCGAGAAATTATGCACAAAATCGTCTTTTTACAGCTTGAAAACATGGTATTATGGCAGGGCAAGCTCGGGCAAGTGAGGAAAAAATTCTACTTGCCCGTCTGCCATCGCTACTTGCCCCGGGCAATCGGGCAATCGTTAGTTTCGAGCCCTGCACGAAGAAAGAATCCGATCTGGCGAAAGCCCGTGCGGCTCTGGACTCAGAGGCCACAGAGCGTGAACGTCTGCAGGTGAAGTTGTCCAAGCTGAAGATTGATTTTGACGAGCTGGAAGCAAGGTGAGGCCCGCCCGGCCATTTTATCAAAAATATGCCAACAACAAAATGGATAGTGGATATTAGTGCTGACACAATTGCTTTGCTGCTGGGGCCACACCCCAAGGAAAATCCTCCTCGTGACTAATTGCAGCTCAATCGGACTTTCAGTTAACCATCCCATATGTGGGACTCACGATGGGATCACCGGTGTTTGAGTGATGTTCCAGTTATTTATTTTCTTTCTGTGTGTTCGCAATTGTCATGGTGATAATACTAGCCAACTTACATTGGCTCCCGGTCCATTTAAGATGTGACTTCAAGGTTCTTCTACTAACCTATAAATCGCTGCATGGCTTAGCGCCTTCATATCTCGTCGACCTAGTTGTTCCTTATGTTCCGTCTCGTAACCTTCGTTCGCAAAACGCTACCCTTTTAGCGACACCGAGGGCCAAGAAAATGTCTGCAGGCTCTAGAGCATTTTCTATTCGGGCTCCAGAGCTTTGGAATGCCCTACCAATGGATATTAGGACTGCTACCTCAGTAGAAACATTTAAGACACGTTTAAAGACACATTTCTATGACATGGCCTTTAACTAACCTGTAGTGGCCGATTCGGCTGGAGTTTGTTTTCTCTCCCTCTCCACCCCCTCCCTCCCCCCTCCCCGGCCGGGGAGGTGGTTAGGTGGCACCCATGCTGACAGCGGCTATCTGGATTCTCGTGGGCCAATTCAGGATGGGGGAACTGCAGCTCAACCTCCTCGAAGACACTGCCAGGACAATTGAGGGCTCCTTCGGCAGCCCTCTGCTATGACATGGACATCCACTTTTTATTTAATTGATTTTCCTGTTGTATCATTTGTGCCCTCTCTGCATCCATTTCAACCTGGTGATCCTGAAAGGGGGATCCTTCCATCTGTGGTCCCTTCTCAAGGTTTCTCATTTTCCCCTGGTAGGGGTTTTTAAGTTTTTCCTTGCCCTTTTGGGAGCTTAAGATCAGGGGATGCTTTGAGAATAATTGTCAATTTCTGTCTATGTGAAGCCCTTTGAGACTGCTTGTGATTTAGGGCTATACAAATAAACTTGACTTGACTTGATTGTTCTGGTGTTTTTTTAACTCGGCTGTATGTATTTGTTTGTTCACGCTGATTTCTCCGACTGCCCGAAATTTTCCATATTCTCAGTTTATGTGTATATCTGTCATCACAGGGACACGAAGAAAGAATCCAATCTGGCGAAAGCCCGTGCGGCTCTGGACTCAGAGGCCACAGAGCGTGAACGTCTGCAGGTGAAGTTGTCCAAGCTGAAGATTGATTTTGACGAGCTGGAAGCAAGGTGAGGCCCGCCCGGCCATTTTATCAAAAATATGCCAACAACAAAATGGATAGTGGATATTAGTGCTGACATAATTGCTTTGCTGCTGGGGCCACACCCCAAGGAAAATCCTCCTCGTGACTAATTGCAGCTCAATTGGACTTTCAGTTAACCATCCCATAGTCGCACATCAATATAAATAGCGCATTTGACTGCGTCGAGGGTTTAATACTGTTTTTGCTCAGGAAGTCGCATCACATTCAAATCCTTAAAGATGAGCTGGAGTTTGAAAAGAAGCTGCATTCCGCGGTCGGTAATTACCATCACTATCGCTTATTTAATTAATGAAAATAAAGCTGAGTCATTCTCACGTCTCACGTAGGACTTGCGCATGGTCCAAAGCCAGCACGAGTCTCGCATGGTGGAGTTGGAAGCCGGCCAAAAAGTGAAAGATCTGGAGGAGGCTCTGTCTACAGAGAGGGAGCGGACCCAGAACAAGGAGGAGAGGTCTTTTTACAGCTTTAGAACATACCACAACGTTTCCTCTCCTCTCATAGCAATTAATGTCTCCACGTTTGTCCCCAGGGTACGCCAAACCATGTCGGCCAGCAAAAAGAGGAAACGTCCGAAGGACAGCGAGGGTTTGAGCTCGGGCGGATGCAATGTGCCTCGTCCTAAAATCGCCCAGCAGGTCACTGTGGATGAGCATCAGGTCACTGTGGATGAGCAGCAGGTCACTCTGGATGAGGTGGACTCGTACGGCAAATATGTCAGACTCCGCAATACAGTTGATGAGGTCAGTGGATGTGTCACAGGGGAACATCTTACGAAATTTGCACATTTTCCAGTAACGACTAACCTGTTGAGATCAATTTCAACTATTAGGATCAGAATTTGGGGAACTGGCAGGTGAAGCTCCAGATTGGATCTTCTGCTCCCATCGTATTCAAGTTTGCCGCAGAATTCATCCTGAAGGCCCACGAGAGTGTCACGGTAATCAATCTTATCTGGAAGATCTCGGATACAAGGTGCTCAATATTTCAATGACCTTTACATGCATCAGATCTGGGCGGCTGACGCTGGCCGAAACCACAATCCTCCCTCTGATCTAGTCTGGGAGACACAGTCCAACTGGGGACCCGTAGGCCAGGTCCACTTTACCTTGATCAACGCCAACGGAAAGGTGACACATCTTTCAAGCGACAAGAAGCAATATTTCTCTTTTGACGTCCGTTTTTCTTCCAGGAAATAAGGATGAGCAAAGCCACTGGCGCACGTTTGGAAGATGATGATGGAAATTCCACTTCCACCGTGGGATAGAGGAAATGGAATTTCGGTTTCTTGTGTGTCTTGACATATGAAGGGATTGACAATAAAGCAGACTTTGACTTTTGACATGGTCACATTATAAAAATATTGTATAATGTTAGGTCTAAATACCATCAGACATTTAACCACACGCTGGAAGGAAGAGGAGAAAAGAACCAGAACAGGTTTACTCGCGAGGAGAACGATAGAGAGAGGAAACTCGGTTACAATCTCCATCAATTCTGAGTTCTCCCTCCACGTGCTCCTCTATTTAATGTTTTGGTTTCCCTGGTTACAGAGGCGTTGCTACACTAAAGGGAGGGGAGATTGTGTCTGTAGCAACGCTGATTAGCAAAAGAATGTAGTGTGGTGTGAATTAGCACTTCATTGTCGGCCCGTGACCCCCGCAGAGTTTGCCCATCTGTTCTCCTCCAGTTGTTGGCCGAGTCGTCCCCGAGCGAGATCAGATAACTCCTGTGGAACAATGCAACTAAACCTTGGCTAGACTTTATCTACTTAGTAAATTAACACGCAATAAGAATGAGTGACTTGTCCTAAACACTTTAACAAACATTGAGTAAATATGGGATAACTTGTAACCATCTATGAACCAAACCTACAGTTAACTAAAAGGAATGAAGTTTCTTTCAACCAAATAAGAACATTTCGCCTATGCAAATAAGCTCTGCTCATTGTTAGTGAAGGCCTCTTACAGAAACAAAAACACACAGGTAACATAAGGACAGGAAGGATAAAATCCACAGGGATCAAAAGGAATCCCTGTCACTAAAGAGAAAAACCTAGATGAAAGTAAAGCCATAAACTAATAAATGACAAGGCTTTACTTAAATTATTCCAACATTTCCCTCCTGTTTATCACATATTTGCTCAATATTTACATCACCAAAAACAACCACTTCTCTCGATTTTCGGTTGTCGGATCACAAGTATGGCACAAATAAGTTTACACCAAAAAAAGATAAATGCTGCGATATTATCATTCGGAAACACACAGATCTGGGGAAAAGTCTGTGAACTCAAGTGCAAAAAATGCATCATCATCATCGTTATCATCAACATGCTGGCGTTCAGACATTAGGCATACCCGGGCCATCTCGTCGTCCATGGGCGAGATTGCTGTATTGATAAGACGATTAAACAGAGCACGGAGACATGGAATACAACAACATCCACACAAGGTGAGTATAGCAGTAATTGAGGACACAAGGGCTTTATACTTCCCAAAAGCAGTCATCCACTTGTTGTGCTCTTTCATCCTCGTGTTGAGGGATTGCAAGTTTGCAATCATCTTCGTCAGGCTCCCATCAGGGGCGGTGTCATTCTGGATGAAGGTGCAGCATTGTTCCCTGAACATTGCGCAGACCCTTCCTTTCCCAGACAACAACATAACAAGAGCATTGCGGTTCTGGATTGACATTAGGGAAGGCATGGCTAGCTGTTCGTGCACTGCCTCAAGTCCCGCTTGTGTCCGTTTGCCCAATTTCTGCATGTTGCAATGGATGTAATTTATCCTGTCAACGTTCTTGTTCATCGTCCACCAGCAGCAAATGGAGGACTCCCATCCCGCTTCAATTTGGTCAATTAATTCTTATTAATCAGGAACTCCTCTGGGGATTTTAATTGCATCAATTTCAGTCAGATCATCGTCGCCTCTCAAATTTAAAGACATTATATTTTTGTTTTTTTCCAGCTTTTTCCCAGATCTTGGCATGTCAATACATATACAATTTTGGTTGACTACTTTCTCTAAAAACAATGGTTTCTTTTCTTTTTCTTCCATTCAACGGATATTATATAGAACACTCTGTCGCACATTTCACAATCAGTAAACAAACTATCCACATTCATTTTCAAGATATTGATTCCATTCTTCATTCATTCATCTACAGCAGTTGTTGACAAACTATTTTTTCTTTACATAACGTTTTTGCCACTGTTAAGGCATTCAGTGTATATTTTGAAGCCAATTCAATCCATTTTTAGAATGCATCTATTATGACCAGGCACTATAACCCTGTGGATTGCGCTAAGCACATGTTAAACCAGCTCTTCAAAAAAATTTTTTATAACTGTTTAACTGTTTTGAATATGAATCAAATATGAATCAAATTCACATGATGTATAAAGCTGACTGAACTGCCCCATTATCCCTCCTCTTGAGCCATGCGACACACAACCATGGCTCAATATTGCTGCCCACTTGTATAGGTTTTTTGGAGGATAGGTCAGTCTTCTGGTCATTTATAGATACCATTCTCCACTCTTGCTCCTCTTTTCGTCCATAATTGAATTTCAGTCGATGGATTTTGTTGCTGCACATCTTTAAAAATATTTTAGTAATTTAATCTGCTTCTTCTGTGTATAAATTTGAAGCGTCTTTTGCACTACAGCTATGCAGTTCCGTCTGCAAGCTTGTTACGTCTTGGCACCTTATCAGTCTCGTGTGTGCCCTGCACACGTGCATATAGCTATTTTCGTGGCAATTGGACTGCTACTAGCTTAGTTGTAGTTTCTTTTCAATCATTTTCTCATCGTTTATCACAAGAATCTTAGCAATTTGAATAAAAATCAAAATGTATGTTTTATGTAACTCAATAGTACGATTTAGGGAATCCATATGTAGTAAAGTGTTGTATTACTACATATGATTTCATCTCCATTCAATTTGACACACCTTCCAAAATGCTTCTCAGTGTCCCAGTGCACACATGTTTTGCGTGTGTAACTGGTTGTCTAAACCCGTGTTCCACATCCTAATCTTTCCTTCCTCAAGGTGTCAAACCAATCCACTAATTGGAAAAGATAAAAATCAACAAAATAACTGTCAGTAAATTAGTATAATAGTTAATTGTTGTTGTTTCTTAGGCTGCCCTTTGTCACCGATTCTGTTTATAATTTTTATGGACAGAATTTCTAGGCGCAGCCGAGGCGTTGAGGGTGTCCGGTTTGGGGACCTCAGCATCGCGTCTCTGCTTTTTGCAGACGACGTGGTGCTGTTGGCTTCTTCAGGCCGTGATCTCCAGCTCTCACTGGAGCGGTTCGCAGCCGAGTGTGAAGCGGTCGGGATGAGGGTCAGCACCTCCAAATCCGAGTCCATGGTCCTCGATCGGAAAAGGGTGGAATGCCCTCTCCGGATCGGGGATGAGGTCCTGCCCCAAGTGGAGGAGTTTAAGTATCTTGGGGTCTTGTTCACGAGTGAGGGGAGGATGGAGCGCGAGATCGACAGGCGGATCGGTGCAGCGTCGGCAGTAATGCGGACTCTGTACCGGTCCGTCGTGGTAAAGAGAGAGCTGAGCCAAAAGGCAAAGCTCTCAATTTACCGGTCGATTTACGCTCCTACCCTCACCTATGGTCACGAGCTATGGGTCGTGACCGAAAGAACGAGATCCCGGATACAAGCGGCCGAAATGAGTTTTCTCCGCAGGATGTCCGGGCTCTCCCTTAGAGATAGGGTGAGAAGTTCGGTCATCCGGGAGAGACTCGGAGTAGAGTCGCTACTCCTCCACGTTGAGAGGAGCCAGATGAGGTGGCTTGGGCATCTCATCAGGATGCCTCCTGGACGCCTCCCTAGGGAGGTGTTCCGGGCATGTCCCACCGGGAGGAGACCCCGGGGACGACCCAGGACGCGCTGGAGAGACTATGTCTCTCAGCTGGCCTGGGAACGCCTTGGGATCCCCCGGGATGAGCTAGATGAAGTGGCTGGGGAGAGGGAAGTCTGGGAGTCCCTCCTGAAGCTGCTGCCCCCGCGACCCGACCCCGGATAAGCGGAAGAAGATGGATGGATGGATGGATGTTGTTTCTTAACTTCAACTCGATCGCTCTCTTATTCTCAAATGTAAAAACTTAAGTCTTGACACAACCAATTGACTATACCCTTTTAAATTTAGCTTCAAAATGTCATTATTTTATAATTTTTCTTCATCCAATTCCAGAAAGCAAGTTCTTTCCATCTCTCAAATTTTGTTTCATCAAGGCTAGGCATTAATTCCTAGCCTTAATGCTAGTTTCTAATTAAGTTTCATTAATATAGTTTCTGCCCATAACCTAATTGCTTGCTTTTTTTTTTTTTTTACTTCCTATTTTTACAAAATCGTTTTTGTTTTGCGGTGCAAGTCAGATAGATTACAGTGTAGGAAATTCTTTTTTGCACCTATATTAGCCAATTTCCCCCTTTTAACACATAACACCTACAGTACACAGACAACACAAAAACAGTAGAGACACAACTCACAAACAATACCAACAAACAACGCTGCGCAAACGTCATCCTCCTCTGACGTTTTGGTTATACCTTTTTTTTATCAGTGCCTTTCATCCTTAATGCAAACATTGTCATGTCTTCCTTAAGCATCACCCTGCTCCAAATATTCAAACATTCTCTGAGAAACGCACACTTTCTCTGCTTCGTCCGCGGCCATAGCACCCCTCATGCGAGGGGGGGGGGCGCAGCATCAATGTTGATTGGTCACAGGCTGGCCATTTCCTGCAACAATCATGATGCCGGCCCACCGCCCACACGAGCATAGCAAAGGCCCACGCGGACAGCCCCGCCCCACGACAACGCGCGAGCGCAGGCACGCTTATCAGTTTCACCTTCTCAAAGGGCAGGCCAACTTTGCTGTTGCCCTCCCCCATCATGTTCACCTTCAACATCTTTCAGTCTTCTACACAACATTTGCTGTCTTTTATCCTCGTCCTATCAAGCCACCGTTCTAGTCACTTCCTGCCAAACACGTCTTATTTTCTCTACTTCCACACACTGCTCATCTTAGTTTCTCCAACCACCTTAAACACACCATCATCCACTTCTCAATTTTCCTATTATTGCTCAACAGCCTCCAGAACATTCTCCATGACTGATTTCTTCCATAGAACACACCTCGCACTCGTACACACACCCATTCATGAGGATCCTCTGCGCGCACACGCACACACACACCAGCACAAAAGCATGACGCACAACATATAATAACACATAGAAGCACTAAGAACACCTTTTTGCTCGTATTACTTGTCAGATTTATTCTCTATTTTACTTTTAAAAGCTATTTGTAATTCCTTTCCATTTATTTTGCAAATTTTAACTTAAGTGTTACTTTGTATTACTTTATCCTTTTTGTTAGAAAAATGTATATATATGTTATCATGCGTTCTCTAATCAATGCCTTACCGCAATATTACTGCATTATATGCTTGCTGTTTGGCCTTGCTGTTTTTATGATGTACCACGGAAGGACAGTTCCTTTCTAACAAAGACCACTTTGTTAGACAACATGCCTCATTGCTGTCTTGCACCCCAGATGAACCTCCAAGTGACCATTAAAGTCAGGGTTTCCTAACTATCTTGATCGTAGGATTAGGTTGGAATGTATATAACCAGTAATAAATATTTTAGTTTGTTGCATCCTACACAATGTCGTAAAACTTCCCTTGCTATGTTTTTACTTGAGGTCAAAGGTTTTCTCTTCTGTATCCAGTCCACTCAAACTCCTCTTCCCAGATGTCTTTATTAGTATGTAAACACCTAGTGATTTTTCCTTACGAGGCAAAGCCCACATGCTTTCCCCCTCCTTTCTTTAGGGGCTTGTCTCACACTGTGGGTAGGGCAAATCCAAATAAAAAGAGCGGGAGTGCCTACAGATATTTAGTGTGTGTGTAGAGATTGTATTAAGCTATCTGTACTGCACTCCTCGCGAGAAAAGACTTAATATTCTGTCTCACTTGTGGTTTGTTTGCTGTTGCTCTTCTCTTAATAGTTATTCAGTCATTGAAATAAACCTGACAGAAATTGGGGGCTCGTTCCGGGATCTCGACACGCCTTGAACGGTTCCAGCGGGCTCTTCGACGCAGGTGACAATCCTCGGCCGAGGTAAAACAAAAGCCCTTTGACGGGACTGTCTCGATCAGTCCGGCTGGACACCGGGAGGGTTGACGAGATCTTCCGAGGAAGAGAATCAGCAGACCGTGAGTAGGAATATTAATTCTACTAAATAGAAACAGTTAAATTCCGCAGGGGCGGATGTGGAGCCCCCTAGCTTTCAAGCTAGTTAAATTCTGCAGCAGGAGGGGCGGACTCCTCTGTTATTAAAAAAACAAAACAAAAAAACCTTCAGAATTCTAGACCCTATCAAGTACAACTAGAAACAGTTAAATTCTGCAGGGGCGGATGTGGAGCCCCCTAACGTTTTATGTTAGTTAAATTCCGCAGCAGGAGGGGCAGACTCCTCTGTTCTTAAAAAAAAAACGCGCGTGGTATGCTTGTGAACGGTTTGACTGAGAGTGATCTCATTTGAGCGCTCCTCTTAAATAGTAAGCGAAAGTCCCTACCCCGACATGAACTAAAATGCAAAGATTGGAAAATAATTGAAAGGCAGGATCCCAACCGATTAAAAAAAAGATTTCGATAAATGGGTTAAAAAATATAAATTTGAGGGACAACCAAATTATTAGGACTTAGAGGTGCCATAAACGAAACAACATAAATAAATCTTAAAGAAATTAAAGAAGGCATCTGATGATGTAGTGTTTTGGGAGAGAGAGAAAGAGAGAGAGAGAAAGAGAGGGAAAGAGAGAGAGCTCAGAAAGCACTGTATTGCAGGTAGGAAGATGATGAGACTGGGCCTAACAGTAGGCAGGCAAGAGAAAACCAAAATTTACAGAGTTGGAGAAGAAGGGAGAAGTCTAGAGAAAGTAGGGAAGCACGTAGAGAAAACACATGCTACAAATTCAAAACTAAAGATCATAGCGGGAGGAATACATAAATCATGCCCTCCATGCGGAAAAAGTAGTAATAGACAAACAAAAACGAAAACAAATGAAAGCTTCAAAACACACTTTTCTGGTAGATCAGGATAGTGACACTTTTTACCAAAATGCAGGCAGAGGACAGAAAGGCCAGAGAGGGCGAGCAATGTCTAAAGGAGGCTTTAGAGGCCGAGGAAGAGGAGTTGTGCAACCTCCAATAAAATGCTGGAATTGCGGAGAAAACGGTCACATGGCACGTGACTGCACAAATTAACAGAAACACTATGACTAGGCCAAAATCAAATCAGATCAGGTTTCCATGTAATGAAGTGGGAACCTGGCTGCCAAAATTAAGGAGAAAATTAGCTTAAATATAAGGAGATATTTATGTTAAAAGGATAAAGTAAGATAAAGAAACATTGAAGTTAAAATTTGCTAAATAAATAGAAAAGAATTACACGTAGTTTCTAAAAGTGAAATAGAGAATAAATCAGACAAGTAATACGAGCAAAAAGATGTTCTTAGTGCTTCTATGTGTTCTTATATGTTGTGCGTCATCCTTTTGTGCTGGTGTGTGTGTGCGTGTGCGCGCGGAGGATCCTCATGAATGGGTGTGTGTATGAGTGCGAGTGAGATGTGTGTTCTGTGGAAGAAATCAGTAATGGAGAATGTTCTGGAGGCTGTTGAGCAATAATAGGGAAATTGAGAAGTGGACGATGATGTGTTTAAGTTTGTTGGAGAAACTAAGATGAGCAGTGTGTGGCAGTAGAGAAAATAAGACGTGTGTGGCAGAAAGTGACTAGAATGGTGGCTTGATAGGACGAGAATGAGACAGCAAATGTTGTGTAGAAGACTGAAAGATGTTGAAGGTGAACATGATAAGGGAGGGCAACAGCAGAGTTGGCCTGCCCTTTGAGAAGGTGAAACTGATAAGCGTGCCTGCGCTCATGCGTTGTCGCGGGGCTGTCCGCGTGGGCCTTTGCTATGCTCGTGTGGGCGGTGGGCCGGCATCATGGTTGTTGCAGGAAATGGCCAGCCTGTGACCAATCAACATTGATGCTGCGCCCCCCCCCCCCCCCCTTCGCACGAGGGGTGCTGTGGCTGCAGGCGAAACAGGGACAGTGTGATTTTCTCAGAGAGTGATGCTTAAGGAAGATGTGACAATATTTGCATGAAGGATAAAAGGCACTGATGGGAAAACAAAAGTATAACCAAAACGTCAAAACAGGGGATGACGTTTGCGCGGCGTTGTTTGTTTGTATCGTTTGTGAGCTGTGTCTCTGCTGTAAGTTTTTGTGTTGTCTGTGTACTGTCAGTGTTATGTGTTGAAATTGGCTAATGTAGGTGCACAAAAGAATTGATTTGCACCGCAAAACAAAAGCAATTTTGAAAAGAAAATAAGAAGAAAAGAAAGGCAAGCAATTTTTTGTGGGCAGGAACTGGTCCACACTGCATTAATGCCTATCCCTGATGAAACCAAATTTGAGAGATGGAAGGAACTTGCTTTCTGGGATTGGATGAAGCAAAATGATTAAATAACATTTCAAAGCTAAATTTAGAAGAAATAGTCGATTGGTTGTGTAAGGACTACACAAGTTTTTACATTTGAGGATAAGAGAGTGATTGAGTTAGTTACAGTTAAGAAACAACAACAATTAACTATTATATTAATTTACTGATGGTTAATTTGTTGACTTTTATCTTTTCCAATTAGTGGATTGGTTTGACACCTTGAGGAAGGAAAGATTAGGATGTGGAACACGGGTTGAGACAACCAGTTACACACGCAAAGCATGTGTGCACTGGGACACTGAGAAGCATTTTGAAAGGTGTGTCAAAATTAAATGAAGATGAAATCATATGTAGTAATACAACGCTTTACTACATATGGATTCTCTAAATCGTACAATTGAGTAAAATAAAACATACTTTTTGACTTTTGTTCAAATTACTAAGATTCTTGTGATAAACGATGAGAAACTGATTGTAAAGAAACTACAAGAAACTACAACTAAGCTAGTTGTGGAAGCAGTCCAATTGCCACGACAAATAGCTATGTGCACGTGTGCAGGGCACGCACGAGACTGATAAGGTGTCAAGAGGTAACAAGCTTGCGGACGGAACCGCATAGCTGCAGTGCAAAAGACGCTTCAAATTTTATACACACAAGAAGCGGATTGAATTACTGAAACATTTTTAAAGATGTGCAGCGACAAAGTCCATAGATTGAAATTCAATCATGGACAAAGAGAGGGGCAAGAGTAGAGAATGGCATCTATAAATGACCAGAAGACTGACCTATCCTCCAAAAAACCTATACAAGCGGGCAGCAATATTGAGCCATGGTTGTGTGTCGCATGGCTCAAGAGGAGGGATAATGGGGCAGTTCAGTCAGCTTTATACATCATGTGAATTTGATTCATATTCAAAACAGTTATAAAATTTTTTTTTTGAAGAGCTTGTTTAACATGCAATCCACAGGGTTATACTGCCTGGTCATTAAAGATGCATTCTCAAAATGGTTTGAATTGGCTTCAACATAAACACTGAATGCCTTAACAGTGGCAAAAACGTTATGTAAAGAAATAATACCGAGATATGGGATTTCGGAAATTAATTCTCGTGACAGAACTGGTATAAAGTGTGAAAATGTGCATGGGAAAAATGGAAGATCATGGACAAAATGTTTAGACCTGGTCAAACTGTACTAAATATTACAAGTACTGTGGGTTTAACCCCGTATGAAAAATTGTTTGGGCGACAATATAGATTACCATGTTTTAAAACCAAGTGGGAAACTAAGGATGATTCAAATTTGGCATTTACATTTTATATTTATAATTAATATTTTAAAGGCAAAAAGAACAAAGCACGTTCTCATTAAGAGCATTGAAAGCAAAACGCTGGTGTTCTTCCACGGGGGAAGGGCCACATTGAATATTGATAATTACATCAACTGCCATTAAAATAGCAGAAAGGTCAGTTGAGGTGGTCCTTGCAAATTACAAAAGGGTAATTTCTTTTGAGGTAACGTTCAATCGGGAAAAAGTGACCCAAAGGGAGCCTTACCTCTTAGAGAAATGCCGGGAACAAGAAAATGGAACAATGACGTTATTGCATGTAAGGTGGCTATCTTTGTTGCCACTTTGTTAACTTCAGCAATATGGTATTTGTGGGAACTAAGTCATAATGAGTAGGGGAGAGATGAGTGAACAACTTATATTGATCACTCCAAAAAAAATTATGCTGCATTGTAGCGATTTAAAAGATCAATTTGACCTTTGCAGGATGATCTGCTGTGTCAGATCTGGACTGCCATGAAAGTATGATGTTTATATGTGTACTTTGTCAACAACCGCTGTAGATGTTAAAGAATGGGATGAATATATCTAAAGTGAATGTGGATAATTTGTTTCAGGTAACTAGTATTAGAGTAAACTGCTAAACGAAGCAATTGATTGCTAATGGCAAAACAAGCTGTAAAGACAAACAAAATTTAATATGTCATATGTATGGGTTTGTGACCATTGCCTTATGTTGTACCGTCACCATTGATCAAAGATTGTGTGAAATCTATCACGTATATTGGATTATGAAATGTGTGACAGAGCATTCTTTATAGTAATATCCATTGAAGAAAGAAAAAAGAAGCCATTGCTTTCAGAGAATGTAGTCAAGCTAAATTGTATATGTATCAACATCCCAAGATCTGAAAAAAGAAAAAGCTGGTAAAAACCAAAATATCTTTGAATTTGACAGCCGACGATGATCTGACCGAAATTGATGCAATTGGTGTTCCCAGAGGAGTACCGGATAAGTGTAAGCTGGTGAATCAGATAGCAGCTGGTTTTGAATCCACCCTGTGTTGGTGGTGTACTCTTAACAAAAATGTCGACAGGATCAACTACATCCATTACAACGTGCAGAGGCTTGGAAATTGGACCGAGGCGGGTTTCAGGGCGGTCTACTCCCAACTGGCCGCGACTTCCCTCATGGCTTTCCAGAACCGAATGGCCCTTGATATGCTACTCTCAAAAGAGGGTGGTGTCTGCGCCATGTTTGGTGAGCAATGCTGCACATTCATTCCAAATAATACTGCCGCTGATGGAAGCCTGTCCCAGGCCCTTGAGGGCCTGAGGACCTTGAATGGGAAAATGAAGGAACGCAGTGGAGTGAACACGGAGGTTTGGAACGACTGGCTAAACGTGTTCAGACAGTACCGTACCCTGGTTTCCTCGGTCCTAGTCTCCCTTGCCGTTTTTTCTGCTGTTTTGACCTTGTGTGGATGATGTTGTATTCCGTGTCTCCGGTCTCTAATTAACAGGTTAATTACAACTGCTATCTCTCCAGCAGCTGAGACTTTTTCGTTGCTCCAAGGGGACGACTTTGCGACTGACGAGGGTTGTCGCTCTAGCGATGGCTCCATCTTTGAGGCTCCTCTGGTAAACCTGTCCGGTTTGTTTCCCGACTCTGACATTGATTATTAAGGCTCAATCTCCTCCCGGGTGTAAATTTGTTCTTATGAATTGTGTTCTTACGGCTGAAAATCTTTTTTGAAATGGCCGCTTTTAGGTGATAAGATGGTCTCTGAGAACTTATGATAAACAGGAGGGAATTGTTAGAAAAATGTATATATATGTTATCATGCGTTCTCTAATCAATGCCTTACCGCAATATTACTGCATTATATGCTTGCTGTTTGGCCTTGCTGTTTTTATAATGTACCACGGAAGGACAGTTCCTTTCTAACAAAGACCACTTTGTTAGACAACATGCCTCATTGCTGTCTTGCACCCCAGATGAACCTCCAAGTGACCATTAAAGTCAGGGTTTCCTAACTATCTTGATCGTAGGATTAGGTTGGAATGTATATAACCAGTAATAAATAACTTAGTTTGTTGCATCCTACACAATGTCGTAAAACTTCCCTTGCTATGTTTTTACTTGAGGTCAAAGGTTTTCTCTTCTGTATCCAGTCCACTCAAACTCCTCTTCCCAGATGTCTTTATTAGTATGTAAACACCTAGTGATTTTTCCTTACGAGGCAAAGCCCACATGCTTTCCCCCTCCTTTCTTTAGGGGCTTGTCTCACACTGTGGGTAGGGCAAATCCAAATAAAAAGAGCGGGAGTGCCTACAGATATTTAGTGTGTGTGTAGAGATTGTATTAAGCTATCTGTACTGCACTCCTCGCGAGAAAAGACTTAATATTCTGTCTCACTTGTGATTTGTTTGCTGTTGCTCTTCTCTTAATAGTTATTCAGTCATTGAAATAAACCTGACACTTTTAACACAAATATCTCCTGTATATTTAAGCTAATTTCTCTTTAATTTTGGCAGCCAGGTTCCCACTTCATTACATGGAAATCTGATTTGATTTTGGCCTAGTCATAACTGTCTTTGTTCATTTGTGCACTCGCGTGCCATGTGACCGTTTTCCCCGCAACTCCAGAATTCTATTGGTCTACCGGAAAAGTGTCTTTTGAAGCTTTCATTTGTTTTTGTTTTTGTTTGTCTATTACTACTCTTTCCGCATGGAGGGTGTGATTTATGTATACCTCCTGCTATGATCTTTAGTTTTGAATTTATAGCATGTGTTTTCTCTACATGTTTCTCTACTTTCTCTAGACCTCCCCCTTCTTCTCTAGCTCTCTGTAAATTTTGGTTTTCTCTTGCCTGCCTACTGTTAGGCCCAGTCTCATCATCTTCCTACCTGCAATACAGTGCTTTCTGAGCTCTCTCTGTCTCTCTCTCTCTCTGTCTCTCTCTCTCTCTGTCTCTCTCTCTCTCTCTCTCTGTCTCTCTGTCTCTCTGTCTCTGTCTCTATCTCTCTCTCTCTGTCTCTGTCTCTGTCTCTGTCTCTGTCTCTCTGTCTCTGTCTCTCTGTCTCTGTCTCTCTCTCTCTGTCTCTCTCTCTCTGTCTTTCTCTCTTCTCTTTCTCTCTTCTCTTTCTCTTTCTCTTTCTCTCTTCTCTTTCTCTTTCTCTTTCTCTTTCTCTTTCTCTTTCTCTTTCTCTTTCTCTTTCTCTTTCTCTCTCCATCATCAGATTCCTTCTTTAATTTCTTTAACATTTCTTTTTGTTGTTTCGTTTATGGCACCTCTAAGTCCTAATAATTTGGTTGTTTTTAGTTGTCCCTCAAATTTATATATATATATATATATATATATATATATATATATATATATATATATATATATATATATATATATATATATATATATATATATATATATATATATATATATATTTTTTTTTTTTACCCATTTATCGAAATTTCTAAGTTGGTCGAGATCCTGCCTTTCAATTATTTTCGAATCGTTACATTTTAGAGTATCTCGGATTTTAGTTTTACTCTTCTCGTTCCCCATTTTAATCAATTTGGTCCCAACTGTAAAACCATAAGGGTTTCTAAAGTCGGGTGTTTCCAGTGGGATAACGAAAAGATCCTTTGGTGATTCTCACTTCTACCAGCGTTCTGGTGGCTGGTGGAGAATCCTTGCCTACTGCGTCCACAGAACCACGTTATGTGTTCCCCACTGCTTTAACATGGAGTACTATATCTAGTGATACGTATTCCCATTCACACTCTCAATCATACAGTATTGCGTGACTTTCGGTTTAACTTCCTGTTTCCCGCGGACTACGCTAACCCTACAAACGGACCTCTCCGCCGGACACCTTTGTCCTCTTATTTAAACGGACCTTTCCGTTTAGTTACTTCTCCGTTGAGTAACTTTTATTTAAATGGACCTTTCCGTTTTGGTACCTTTAGAACGGACCTTTCCGTTCTGTCCTAGGACTTTTATAGGGCGACGAGCCCTCGGCCGCTCATTCTTTTAAAAAACAAAACAAACTCACCCTCTGGTTCCCTTCACCTCTGCACCTCGGATTGCCTTCAACCTTTGGATCCCAGCCGGCGGAGCAGACAGCCAGCCCTTGAAAAGGATTCTAGGACCTCACCTAGGGAGGTCCTGCCACGCGCAGTCTTTCTGGATCTCCGCTGCTGCCCGCTGGAATCCTCAGGTGTTTTGGCTTCCGGCTCGAAGGACCAAATAAATGTTAGGTCTAAATACCATCAGACATTTAACCACACGCTGGAAGGAAGAGGAGAAAAGAACCAGAACAGGTTTACTCGCGAGGAGAACGATAGAGAGAGGAAACTCGGTTACAATCTCCATCAATTCTGAGTGTACAACAGGCTGTGACATCGTTTGCATGTTGTGTTGTTCTATGTGCATGTCTGTGTTGGCAGCGGCTCTGCCTATTTTCCCGCTCCGCATGTCACGTGATTCCATGGGGTGACGCGGCGTTCTCTGCGCATGAGCAGGGCACTCCGGAAGAGAGCAGTTCGCGGTATGGTGGGGTAGAAGTTTTCTAGTTATAGTTGAAGCAAGTAAAAAAGCCGAGTTCATGACCAAAAGGTAAGCCCTAGATCGTTGTTGTCGTATAATAAGTATATTTGTTTGTATTTGTTGCCATCGTGTCAGTTCGGGTCCTTGTATGGCACTCTGAGCGGATTCGCGGACGAGAGACACTTTCCTGTTGCCGCCATTCCTGTTCCTCATTTCGATCACTAGAGGTCTCCCCAGACCATCCGATTGCCCACATTACGATGAGTGTCATTAAGATAAGTATAATGCGGCCACTCGTAGCGTTAGAATTCAACTATGTACGTTGGCAACGACGTTATTATACTGTATTTCCTTTAGGGTCATTTAAAGCATGTTTGCGCCATATTTGAAATATTTAGTTTGGGATTGTCTTTACCTTTATTCTTATTATTTGTTATTGCAGACTCCGCAATCATTCCGCAATTCTATCAATCTGCAATTCTATTATGACCTTCAATCCTGCTACTCAATAAACCTGTCCATCCCTCCATCTACCTTTTGGCCATTCCCTGTGTCCAAACGTCCTTTGCTGCCTCCTGTATTCTGACCGATACACCATCTTGTACCCTATATACCCCCAGATCTAGCGTATTATCCTCCCCAACATTGGGCGCCAAATCCTCCTTTACATTGTGGTCCTTCGAGCCGGATATAGTGTTCAGGATGGAGCAAGATCAAGAAAGACACCTGGATGTGAGGCCAAAACGTCGGACGCACCCCCCAGCTTGGATGCAGGACTTTGAGGTGGACTACGTGGGATATGAGCACAGCGGCCAACCACGTTGGGACTCGTTTACACCGACCCCAACAGGCAGACCGTCATACCCACAGCAGGGACTAGTCCAGACGATCTCCTTGCGTGCACCTCAATTTCATCCGGAGAGCTTCGAGGATGCTGCTCAGCATAGAGCCCCTCAGCTAGCCTCAAGCTTCACCCGGAGGAGGAATGCGGATGATAGAACCTTATCTGCACCTGTCCAGTCATACCAACAACAGCCAAACCAGGACCAGTACCACCCGAACCGCCACACCGTACAAGATGGGAATGCGGTTCTGCGTGAGACTCACGAAGCCATCCATGCCGGACTGAAGGAGCTAAATAAAGCCCGTAGTGACCTTCAGCAGCTGATTGACGTGGCCCACTCTCTAAGAATAGGCATGAGTCAAGTGAACATCCCTCTACCAGCATGTTCCAGTCCCAAACCACCTGATGGGGCCGTCACCACGAGCAACAGCTCGAGATTCACTGAGTCAGAGGAAGAGGAGGATTGGCCTGATCCTCCGCCATGGCCTGAACCCGAGGAAGCCCTAAACGCCAACCTCAGTGCCTTGAATCTGGGAGCTCATCAGCTACCTCCTTACCCGACTCCACCGGAGACCAAGCCTCTACACTACAGGCCTCAGCCACAACCAGCCCAATTCCGTCATCCACAGTTCATTCCTTCTAGCCGTGAGTCCTCCCACGTTCCTCCTGTACCGCCACGTAACTTACCCTTACCTCTAGGAGCATCCCCAACTGGTCAACCACATCTTCAAGTGCCACACTCTCACAGAACCACCCCTTACATGCAACCTCCATACCCAGAGCCAGTGTACAGAGGACCCCAACCGACCATTCCCAAGTTCACTTTCCCGGACCCTAGTGAGTTCGCCCGGCTACGTATAGCATTAGAGAACCTCCTCCCCTCCAATGCTACAGAACTCTTCAAGTATCAGGTACTAGTAGACCATCTTAAGTTAGAAGAGGCCAAACTGATATCTGACGCCTATCTAAACTCTCCAACACCCTACACGGACACCATGACAGCTCTCTATGACAAATATGGTCAACCTCATCAGCTTGCCCTAAAGAAGATATCCAGCGTCCTGGACGGCCCAGAGGTCAGGCGGGGTGATCCAATGGCGTTCCAGAAATTTGCCCTTCAAATACAATCACTGGTGGGTCTCCTCCAGACCTTGGGCCACGAAGGAGAAGTTGAACTAAGCTGTGGCTCTCACGTAGCTCGCCTACTGAGTAAGCTTCCGCCTGAACAGCGAGCCGATTTCCGCCGTTCCCAGCCCACTCGATCTGGAGCCACATCCACCTTGCGGGACCTGTCAGAGTGGCTTCGCCACGAGTCATGGTGCCAGGACTTTGACGATCCTACCAGTAGCCGGAGCTCCAAGGAGAAGCAGAGCACTAAATGGAACATTCGTCCTGTGGCTAAGCAAACAGCAGTCCTGCATAGTAGCCAGGAGCCCTCAGTGAAACTAGTTAAAGAGAAACCTGTCAAAGGGAAAGACAAGTCCAAGGTATACTGTGCCTATTGTGAGAGTACAGACCACTACCTCAGCCAGTGTAGTGGTGTAGCCCAGCTCACCAAAGACGAGCTGAAGAGGTGGATCCAAGAGCACAAGCGGTGTTGGCGCTGTGCCCGTCGACACTTCGCCGCTCAGTGCGACCTCAAGAAACCCTGTAACCTTTGTCAAGGCAAGCACCTTCTCGCTCTCCACGAGATTAACATAAGACCTGAGAAAGTTAAGGATGACTCACCTCCAAAGGCTGAAAGCTGCCTGACTACCTGTGCCTCCGAGTCCTTCTACCTTGACCGACCACACGTGGGGAACCGAGTCATGTTGAAGGTGGTGCGAGTACACGTGCACTATGGTAGTCAGAAGTTAGACACCTACGCTATACTGGATGATGGGTCTGAGAGGACTATGCTGCTCCCCACCGCTGCTAAGTCCCTAGCCCTTAACGGCGCTCCCGAAGACCTCCCACTGCGCACAGTGCGCTCGGACATCCAAGTCTTGCATGGCCATACAGTGTCATTCCGGGTCTCCTCTCCCACCAACCCTAATATTATGTTTAAGATCACTGATGCCTTTACAGCCAGCCATCTTAATCTAGCCCCACATAGCTACCCAGTTAGCCACCTACAGAGGAAGTTCAAGCACCTGCGTGGAATCCCTATTCCTACCTTCCGAGAAGTAAAGCCCTTGCTTCTCATAGGTTCAGACCAGCCCCACCTCGTAACCCCCATCGAGCCTGTCAGGCTTGGTCCTCATGGTAGCCCAGCAGCTGTCCGCACTAGACTGGGGTGGACCTTGCAGGGCCCGTGTCAGTCGACGGGGCGGCCAGCTCACCCAGCTCAATGCCTGTTCACCTCTGTTCCACCACCCATGGATGATCTCTACAGGCATGTGGAGAGACTCTGGCAAGTGGATACAGTCCCCTACAGGCCAGAGAGGGAAGTGACACGATCCAAGCAGGATCAGCAAGCCATAGCCCTGCTGGAGACGAAGACAGGACGTACCGAGGTGAGTGGCATCCTTAGATACGCTACTCCCCTGTTACGCCATGCGGCTATGCCACTATTGCAAGCACCGAAAGAATCAGTTATGGCCCTGCTGCGCAGCACTGAGAGACGCCTCCTTAAGAACCCTGAGCAGGGACAAGCATACCAAGCGGAGATGCGGAAACTCATCGAGTCAGGCGCAGTGCAGGAAATTAGCGAGGACACCTCATCAACGGAGAGCTGGTTTATCCCCCATCACCTCGTGACCCATAACGGGAAGAACCGCCTCGTCTTTAACTGTTCTCATCAATTTTTGGGCCAGTCCCTTAATCAGTTCCTCCTACCAGGCCCAACTCTAGGTGCCTCACTGCTAGCGGTCCTATTGAGGTTCCGAGAAGGTCCCATTGCAGTTAGTGGGGACATTAAAGGGATGTTCCACCAGGTCCGTCTCCTCCCTGAGGATCGCCCCCTTCTGAGATTTTTATGGAGAGACCTAGAGGTAGAACAACCACCCAAGATCTTTGAATGGCAGGTCCTCCCCTTTGGGACCACCTGTAGCCCATGTTGTGCGACATACGCCCTGCAAAGACATGTCAAGGATCCCAGTAAGTCAAACGATGACATGAGGTTCTCCGTGGAGCACTGTTTCTATGTCGACAACTACCTGCAGAGTGTGGCTACACCCAGCGAAGCAAAGGGTCGGGTGGACCGGCTCAGGAAACTCCTCGCCTCGGGCGGCTTCGAATTGCGACAGTGGGCTTGCAATGACCCAAATGTTCTCAGCCACCTACCTTCAGAGCTCAGATCCACCAGTCTAGACCTGTGGCTAGCCCAAGATAAGTCCAACCCGTTTGAGTCGACCCTGGGCCTCAGCTGGAACTGGCAGGCAGACTCCCTAGGCTACAAGCAGCGGTTAGTCCCTTACGATGTACCAACCTTGAGGAACATTTATAGAGTCCTAGCCTCACAGTACGATCCATTGGGATACCTGCTGCCATTCTCCATTCGCGCCAAGCTCATCCTAAGACAGCTGTGGGACAAGCAGCGAGGTTGGGACGATCCTAACCTCCCTCCTGACCTGCTACAGGCTTGGTCCTGTTGGGAGGCGGAGCTCAAGCATCTGCCGGACATTACCATGCCACGTCCGTATGCGCCTGCGGATAGCCACCGCGAAGGGACCACTCGGCAAGTGCACATCTTTGCTGACGCCTCAGAAAAGGCCTACGGGGCTGTAGCCTTCCTCCGAACCGAAGACAACCAGGGTAAGGTACATTTATCCTTTGTTCTGGCTCGCTCCCGCATAGCCCCTAAGCGTGTGCATTCTGTACCTCGCCTTGAGCTGTGTGCGGCTCTTGTAGCAGCGCAGTTGGCTTCCACCCTCAAGAAAGAGCTTGCTCTCCCAGTACACAGCACAGTATTGTGGTCTGACTCTACCACTGTACTCACCTGGCTACACTCGCAATCCTGTCGATACAAGGTGTTTGTAGGGTCAAGAGTAGCTGAGATCCAGGAGCTTACGGAAGGCTTTGTTTGGCGCTACGTAGACTCAGACAACAACCCTGCCGACGACCTGACAAGAGGGAAGACATTGATATCCCTGTTGGAGCCCAATCGATGGTCACAAGGACCCACCTTCCTTCTACAGGGTCCAACCACCTGGCCAGAAATGCCACACGGTATTCCACCTGATGATGCCGCTGAACTAAGGAAAGGTACGTTCTGTGGGTCCACCGTCACCTCACCTGACATTGCCATTCTACAAGACAAGACGTGCAACACCTGGCAGGAACTCATGGACGCTACTGCAAGGGAGCTTCATGGCCAGGCCCCTCCGATCTACTCACCTACCGCTGAAGAATACCGACAAGCTGAAGTACTCATCCTTCAACGAGCCCAGAAGCAATCCTTCCCAGACGATTGTGCTCAGCTGTCTGCAGGGAAGCCTGTTAAAACTTCGAGTCGACTTCTTACTCTAGCGCCAGTCATCGACACCTCCATCGACCTAATCAGAGTAGGAGGCCGGTTACGCCGTCTAGAGGGCCAGAACGAGGTCACCCCACACCCTATCGTCCTCGACGCCTCACACCCTGTGACCCGCCTGCTCATAAAGAAATATGACCAGGACCTTAAACACCCAGGGCCAGAGCGAGTCTTTGCAGAGTTGCGGAGGACCTATTGGATCATTCACGGCCGTGAAGCAGTTCGTCGCTATCAACGTTCCTGTGTAGATTGTCAGCGCTGGCGGGCCAAGCCTTCCATACCTAAAATGGCTGACCTCCCAACCGCACGCCTCCAGTTGCATAAACCTGCCTTCCACGCCACTGGCATGGACTGTTTCGGTCCCATGTTAGTAAAGGTTGGACGACGCCATGAGAAACGCTGGGGTCTCATCTTCAAGTGCTTGACCACCAGAGCGGTACATCTGGACCTCATACGAAATATGGACACCGATGCTTTCCTGATGGCTTTGAGGCGATTCATTGCCAGAAGAGGAACCCCCTCGGAACTGTGGTCAGACCACGGGACCAATTTCAAGGGGGGAGAGAAGGAGCTTCGGGAAGCCTTCACAAGTATGTGTCCAACCCTACAAAGTCAACTCGCTCCACGTAAAATCAAATTCAACTTCAACCCCCCAGCAGCCCCTCACTTTGGTGGAGTATGGGAGAGAGAAGTACGAGCAGTCAAGTCTGCACTCCGCACCTGTCTAGGTACTGAGCCTATCCATGAGGACGTCCTCTCCACCGTCCTGTTGGAAGTGGAGGCCATTCTCAACTCAAAACCTTTGGGCTATGTGTCTGCTGACCTGTCTGACGTCGACCCCGTGACCCCCAACAGCCTCCTACTGGGGCGGCCTGATGGATCACTCCCCCAGATCGTCTACCCGAAGAGCGAAATCCTGAGCCGAAGGCGCTGGCGGCACTCCCAAGTCCTTGCCGACCAGTTTTGGTCAAGATTCATCAGGGATTACCTACCGGGATTGCAAACAAGACAGAAATGGCAAGCCTCCCCCCCCGACCTCCTGGAGAAGTCAGTGGTCATGATCACCGAGCCACAGTTACCCCGTGCCATGTGGCCTATTGGTCATGTGACGAAGGTTCATCGCAGTGACGATGGCCACATAAGGTCAGCTGATGTCGACATTAAAGGGCGGCAGTACACCCGACCAGTAGCTCGACTGGTGGTGCTACCAGCCCTCCCAGCGGAAGTGACTCAGGACTCTCATAAAGACTGATGAGCCTTTGTTTGAAACAAATGTGCCCTGCACATTTGGGGGCGGCTGTACAACAGGCTGTGACATCGTTTGCATGTTGTGTTGTTCTATGTGCATGTCTGTGTTGGCAGCGGCTCTGCCTATTTTCCCGCTCCGCATGTCACGTGATTCCATGGGGTGACGCGGCGTTCTCTGCGCATGAGCAGGGCACTCCGGAAGAGAGCAGTTCGCGGTATGGTGGGGTAGAAGTTTTCTAGTTATAGTTGAAGCAAGTAAAAAAGCCGAGTTCATGACCAAAAGGTAAGCCCTAGATCGTTGTTGTCGTATAATAAGTATATTTGTTTGTATTTGTTGCCATCGTGTCAGTTCGGGTCCTTGTATGGCACTCTGAGCGGATTCGCGGACGAGAGACACTTTCCTGTTGCCGCCATTCCTGTTCCTCATTTCGATCACTAGAGGTCTCCCCAGACCATCCGATTGCCCACATTACGATGAGTGTCATTAAGATAAGTATAATGCGGCCACTCGTAGCGTTAGAATTCAACTATGTACGTTGGCAACGACGTTATTATACTGTATTTCCTTTAGGGTCATTTAAAGCATGTTTGCGCCATATTTGAAATATTTAGTTTGGGATTGTCTTTACCTTTATTCTTATTATTTGTTATTGCAGACTCCGCAATCATTCCGCAATTCTATCAATCTGCAATTCTATTATGACCTTCAATCCTGCTACTCAATAAACCTGTCCATCCCTCCATCTACCTTTTGGCCATTCCCTGTGTCCAAACGTCCTTTGCTGCCTCCTGTATTCTGACCGATACACCATCTTGTACCCTATATACCCCCAGATCTAGCGTATTATCCTCCCCAACATTGGGCGCCAAATCCTCCTTTACACTGAGTTCTCCCTCCACGTGCTCCTCTATTTAATGTTTTGGTTTCCCTGGTTACAGAGGCGTTGCTACACTAAAGGGAGGGGAGATTGTGTCTGTAGCAACGCTGATTAGCAAAAGAATGTAGTGTGGTGTGAATTAGCACTTCATTGTCGGCCCGTGACCCCCGCAGAGTTTGCCCATCTGTTCTCCTCCAGTTGTTGGCCGAGTCGTCCCCGAGCGAGATCAGATAACTCCTGTGGAACAATGCAACTAAACCTTGGCTAGACTTTATCTACTTAGTAAATTAACACGCAATAAGAATGAGTGACTTGTCCTAAACACTTTAACAAACATTGAGTAAATATGGGATAACTTGTAACCATCTATGAACCAAACCTACAGTTAACTAAAAGGAATGAAGTTTCTTTCAACCAAATAAGAACATTTCGCCTATGCAAATAAGCTCTGCTCATTGTTAGTGAAGGCCTCTTACAGAAACAAAAACACACAGGTAACATAAGGACAGGAAGGATAAAATCCACAGGGATCAAAAGGAATCCCTGTCACTAAAGAGAAAAACCTAGATGAAAGTAAAGCCATAAACTAATAAATGACAAGGCTTTACTTAAATTATTCCAACATATAACAATACAATTAAATGGGCTTTTTTTAAAATAAAATCTGCTCCGACCTGTTGTGAAATTTAATTGAAATAATTGAAATAAAGTTGTTGTTCTTTAAAAATGATTGAATTCGTCTTTTTTCATTCTGTGTAATTACATTCTGCTGTATGCACCAAAAAAAAAAGAGTGTAATATCGGTTTCATCAGTATGTAATTGAAACTGGAAGGTATTCGGAAATCCCTGCGGTCAGTAGAATATATAACGGCTGTGCAATGAGAAGTCAAGACATGTTCCACGAGAGCAGGCGGTCAAGGCAAGAGTAATCTCGACGCAACATGCCCAACATGTGTAAGCCAGTGATGAATGTTTCCTGAATTTTCTTCCTCTTTTGCCATTCATTCATGATTTTCTTCTGCTTCCGCATTAGACACGCAAATTCTCGCGGTGGGCTTGGTGGCTTTTCTAGTACTGCGAGCCAATGGCGCTCCGTTGACAGAAGCGACCACCGTCTTGCCATCAAGCGACACCTCAAGTGAGGAGGAAACGGCGCCCTCTGACCTGCTGACCTCTGCTCATGTTTGGGACTCGGTTCTGGGTACCGCTAAAGAACACCAGAAAGCTGTAAGTGGAAATTCAGAAAGCACCTTCATTGTCTTCTCCTGGCTGTAAAACATATCTGACTTGTGACTAATTTCAATATCAGTTTGATGATGAATTCCAAAACAATGTCAACTTTCATTTACTGGAGCACTACAAAGCACCTCAGTTTCCAGCAAACTGCCCCAGCTCCAACTTTAGCAAGGTAAGAACCAGAAATGGAAAACCACCAGAGGTGGGAGAAAATACAGACACTGACACTTTCCATAATTGTTTGCTAGCATCGGCTTGACTTTTATGCGTAGGTTGAATAGATATTTGTTTTTTAACTGACCTAAATATTCTTTTTTCCAGGAGGCTTGCCTGCACAGGCTGGCCCAAGGTCTGTCCACTTACATAATTCTTCTCAAGCACGTGGAGAAGGAATATCCCGGCAGTAAAATTCTGTCTGAGGCCAAACACTACTCTGAACTCCTGCTCTACAATATCAAACAAAAGGTTGGCCAGTGTGACAATTTAGGGATAGGAAATGAATTTTGCTGTTACTATAATACCTATTTTGACATTGTGTTGCTTACTCTTGTCCGGCAGATGAAAAAAACAGAAGAGGTCACAGGCCTGAGTAGCAATGAGGAAGAGAGCCTATTGAGGTCACTGTACCACCCCGATGCTTTCCACAGAAAGATGACGGCGCACACTATCCTGCGGAAGCTCTACATCTTCATTGTTGACGGCGAGAGGGCGCTGAGGCGCAAAGAACGGCGAAGGGGAAAACATGCCAAGGTCTTCGCCATGTTTAGTTTATTGCGGTAGTCACGTCCGCCACTGAAGCCCGTCGGAAATGTTGGGCAAAACATGAAGTGAATTAAGTTGTTGGATCTGCACTGACGTGTCGTAACCCACTGACGGATTGATGATGTATTTGTTTTTGCATGACGCACTGAGTTTTTTAAATTTTTTATTCTGTAGATAACCTATTTATTGCTCATTCAAAAAAGCCATTGTGAATCTAAGACCTTATTTATTGCAAACAGTCGTATGAATTATTTAAAGAAGATATTTATTACATATTATTGTTTTTATACTTGAAGGCATGATAATTATATTTATTTTTTAAACGGAATGTATTTTTAAAACATGAATAAAACTATTTGCTTACTTGTGAATTGAACTGCTTGATTTATAACACTTTGGCAGGTGTCTTTTGAGAATTTCACTTATTAGATTGAACTACAGAAATCTCTTTTTCTGAGATTCAAAGACATCGTATATATATATATATATATTTGCAAAACTGAAATATCGTAAGGCCACTTATGGGCTTTACTGTCAGACATTTATTGACAAAAACATGGAACAGACTTCAAGACAATGTCGTAACAATAACAAATAAATATCTCAAGTTTCTGTAAAACACGCTCAGTATAATAGCCCCTACGCAATCCGCGTTTCATCATGGTCATCACATCCGTCACGACTAAGAAGTTGTATATTTACGTGTGCTACGGTAGAAGAGACGACCCTCGTCACAGCAGACTTCAAACATGGGATAACACAGGTCGTAAACAAGCACAACAACACCAGCACAACAAGCACAGGAGACACTAGTTTCAACAGCAGTTGCCACCAGTTGCCAGAGAATAGCCATGAAAAGAAACCCCACTGTTGTGGAACTTTGTCATTTGACATGGCCTGCTGTAAGTTCTTCAGTGAAGCCATGGCGTCGTAGATGTGTGTGTCATTTTCTCCAGGGATGTATGTGCAACAGGAAGTCCCAATGATGTGGCACACACCACCTTGTGCTGCCGTCAACAAGTCCAGAACCATCCTGTTTTGCAAGACCATCAGCCTAATAGCCTGAATCTCTCTATTTTGTCCATCGTTGACTTGTAGTGAGAGATTCGCAAAGGATTGAAAACGATAGTTCAGTGTCTCGATGAAGAGTGATTGTTTTCCAATTCCGACCCAGGGAAAAAGCGCATGAACAACTTTGTTTCCAACGGACCATACTTTATGGTCGTCTGGAACATTCGCACCCCAGACAGGGTCATGAGGGTCAAAGGTTGCAACCGCTCTGCGTTGACGTCCAGAAGAGTTGCGTGCTGTCGTCAGCTGTCGATGTCGTATCCTGTAGGTGTGGTCTGTCACCCACACTGGTGCACACACTCCTGTCCAGTTGGCGGGCAGCATTGGATAAACCTTGTGACCACAAAGCCACCAGCCATTCTGTATGAAGTATGTTCCGTTCGATGGTGCAGACATGTTAGTCGGAGAGCCCTCCCCAACTGAAACGGCTCTCCTATCTTGACACTCAGTGACGATGTCCAAAGCTCCCATCCAGTTTCCTCCTGGAGAGCAGTCACTGTCAATGCATTTGTGGGTCTTACTTCCTTGGATGTAACACGTATAGTTCACTCCAGGCCGCTGCTCAGTGTAGGCCACCTGCGGTAATGTTCGTCCTTTAACAGTCACATTGAGATTTGTCCAGAAAAGCTTATCACAGGTGCCTTCCACAAGTCCAGGGCGGAAGGGGTCGTCATCACTCACTTTGACGGCAGGGTGTTGATATCCAACTCCTCCCATGGATGCCATACATTTTGCTTCAGTGACATTCATTGCTCTGGCTTCCAAGTGAACTTGCGTGGAGGAAGGGGGGAGTTTCGAACACACATAACATCCCTCCTGTGTGTCTGCTCTCACAGTGAACTTAGCGTACCGGTACCACGTGTTGGTTTCGTATGGGTTTTTGGGGTCCCATGACCAGTCCTCAAAGTTCTCATCGTGTGACCATCGTTTTCCACGGTCAACATTGTCACTTGGTCTGTTCAAATGAGTCCATAGACCATAGCACGCTCCAACCACAACGCAGCAGAGGATCCATCTGGCATATGGAGCCCCGTTGCTACTAGGATGGCAGAGACACCGGGACATCCCCTCGCCTAGCGGAGTGGGGATCGTTGTTTTCTTCACCAACATTGAGACGTCCCACCCTAAACGATAGGACTCCTTTGAAGTTAGCCTTCCCCACCACTCCGAATTAGGGGTCCAGTACTCTCTGCAACTTGCAGTGGCTGAGGTGAATCCAACTGGGCCGTTCAGCAATCTTCACTGCGGTGGGGGTAGTCAGCAAGACTTGGAATGGTCCCTCCCACCGTGGGCTGAGCCAGTTCTTTCTTTTAACGACCTTGACGTAGACCCAGTATCCTGGATTGATGGGTTTGTCGACCTGTGAGGAGGAAAGATCAGGCGGCAGTAAATTTGCATTTGACACATCTTTCAGTTTGAGCGTCCTTATCATATAGTCTGCCAAGGACTGCTCTTCATCAGCTTTTTGCAAATCTGCAGGGAACAAAGGTAGTCTAAATGGTCTCCCATGGATGATTTCGAAAGGTGTCAGTCCTTCTGAAGTGGGAGTAATTCTCATATAGAGCTTCACTAAGTCTAAGCACTCTGGCCAAGATCTGCCTGTTGTTTCCATGCATTTTTTCAACCTGCTTTTGATAGTGGAGTTTGCTCGTTCAACCAGGCCAGCGCTCGCAGGATGCCAAGCGCAGTGGTTTTTTAATGTTATCCCAAGGTGTACAGCCATGTTCTGTACAACTTGGTTCACAAAGTGTGGACCATTGTCACTGTAAATGGTTTGGGGGATGCCATGAGTCGCTATGATGGCTTTGCAGATGGCTTTTGCCACTGTTAAGGCATCTGCTCGTTTAGATGGAACTATTTCCACCCATTTGGAAAATGCATCAATCATCACTAAGCAGTATTTGTGAGGTCCACTTTGTGTGAGCTCAATAAAATCCATGTGCATAATTTGAAATGGGTAAGACGGTTTTGGAAATGAGCCTCTCTTAGGTCTCATATTTCCTTGTGGATTATGTTTCACACAAACAGGACATGCTTTACAAAATTTTTTTAAGTAAGCATCTAAACCAAAGGTAGTGAATTGTTGATGTATGATAGACTTCATCCCTCCTGTCGACACATGGCAAGGCCCATGGGTCGCAATTGCCGCTGCCTTAAAAAGTGATTTTGGTAAAACAGGTTTGTCATTGATGCGGTGGATATTATCTGTATCCATCATTGCACCTTTTGTCGTCCACATTCGTTTTTCCACCATTGGAGCATTGCCCTGCATATCTGTCAGTATAGTTTTATCTATGAGTTGCGTGTCCTCTGAATCCATTAAAAAGAATTCATGGCCATGTTTCCCTGCTGCTGCTTCTTTAGCAATTTTGTCTGCCAATCTGTTTCCATTTGAGACTTCATCCGTGCCAGTGGTGTGAGCAGCACATTTACACACAGCTAGTTTAGCAGGCAAGTGAATGGCCTGCAACAAGTCTTTTAACAAAGTGGCATGGGTAACCGGCTTACCGGTCGATGTTGTCATCCCTCTGCGCTCCCATTGTTTCGCAAAATAGAACAGAGTAGAAAACGCATACTGACTGTCTGTGTATACAGTGACTTCCTTATCTTCCGCTAATTGACAAGCTCTTGTTAGCGCAATTAGCTCAGCAGCCTGCGCTGACCTGTTGTATGGAAGCTTCTCTGCTTCAACAATCTGGTTTGGTAATCTCACAATTGCATACCCACTTTGATTGTTCCCTCTAGGATCCTTTGAACATGACCCATCCACAAACCACTTTTCCCCTTTTCCAAGTGGCGTGTCACGTAAATCTTCTCTGGGCAGCTGTAGATGTTCTGTAGCATCCAAACAGTTATGTGGTGTACCATCCCCCGGCAACGGAATCAACGTTGCTGGGTTAAGGACTGTGCACCTCTTTATCACAATGTGTGGTTGTGACAGAAGCGTAGCAGTGTAAGACAGGTGTCTGGCTGGCGACAAAAAGTTCATTTTGCTTTGTAGTAGCAACACATCTACAGCATGTGGAACTAGCAGCTCCATTTTGTGAAAAAGCACCACATCTGCAGCTTGTCTCACTGCAAGTGCTGCCGCGCACACTGCTTGGACACAGTCTGGCAAAGATAGAGCCACTGGATCCAATTTTTTTGAATAAAATGCAATTGGTCTTAGTTTGCTGCCATGACTCTGGAGCAACACTGAGGTCATAAAACCATTCCTGCAGTCTGCTGTTTGCACAAAGGTTTTATTGTAGTCTGGCAAGATAAGAGTTGTAGTTTCTATCAGAGCCTGTTTCAGCACCACAAAAGCATCATCTGCTACTGGTGTCCACATTATCTTTTCTGTCATTGCCATGGGGACTCCATGCACAATGTTCAGCAGCGGTTGTGTCTTTTCCGCATAATGTGGGATCCATGCTCTACAGTAATTGGAGAGCCCCAAAAATGACATCATTTGTTTTTTTGTTTCAGGTTTCGGTGCATCTGCAATGATCTGCTTTCTGGTTCTCTGTATCTGTCTTCCAGAAGCTGACAAAGTGTGACCTAAATAGTTCACCTCCTGTCTGACCCATTGTAGCTTGTTCTTGCTCACTTTATTCCCTGTTTTGCAGAGAAAGTGTAACAATGCTAAGGAGTCTTCTTTGCAAGCAGCTTCAGTTTCAGAGGCTATCAGGAGATCATCTACATAAACTAGAAGTTGGCTTTTGTTTGAAATTTGAAAATCAGCCAGACAGGCCATGATAGCTTGAATGAAAATAGTTGGACTATCAGCAAATCCCTGTGGCAATCTGGTGTACGTATAGCTTTGTCCTTTAAAGGTAAACGCAAACCAAAACTGTGAGTCTGGGTGAATTGGCACTGAGAAAAATGCATTGCTAAGATCAATTACTGTGAAAAACTTCTGGTTAGGTTTCAAAGTGTTCAGAAGTGTGTGTGGGTCAGGCACATTAGGTGCTCTTGTCTGCACTGCATCATTCACTGCTCGTAAATCTTGTATCATTCGCCAATCAATTTTATTGGCCTTTTGGACTGGAAAAATAGGAGTGTTGCAAGGAGAATCCGAGCACTTCCTAATGATTCCTCCTGTCAAAAGATCATTTATAACAGGGGTAATCCCATTTATTGCCTCGTGTTTTAACGGATATTGCTTAACTCTTGGACGCCACTCTGATCTTGGTTTGATCTGTACTGGTGGAATGGACGTTAAAAGTCCTACATCAGATGGGCCCTTTGTCCACAGTTTTTCAGGAAGCCCAGCCAATTCCCCCTCCTCCTTCTCATTCAAACAAATGTCAACTAGTCAGGTTAGCGCACAAGCGCATGCCCTACCAACAGCTACTTCACACACTGTTTGCTTCCACATGTCACAACTGGTACTGTAGCTCCACCCATCACCTTTGTCCTCATAATCAGTGACAGATCTAGCAAGTTTAATTCGGCAACCCACATCTGCCCATGTTATACTGTGAGGTTTGAACAATGAAATGTGGGGTACAGCCGACAACTTGTATTTGTCTTTCTGAGGAGCGGGCAGGAGCACAGCAGCAGCTGCAAATGACCCGCGATCTGTGTACAGAGTAGTGATTGTTAAAGTTACTTCTGTGTCACTGAGAAAACTTTCAATATAGTCATCATGTGGATCAGTGAGGATATTCATGGTGACATGTAATTGATTACAAGTCATTTCTGATTCAGGTCGTGACAATTGTTTTCGAGCTTCACTCAGCAATCTGCTTGGTAGCTTGGGATTCCGTTCGGGAGTGATGTCATAGGAGCAGGAAATCTGTTCACCTGCTTGTGCAGCATATGAGTCTACATCTCCCACTCTACATGCTCGCATGCCATCCTTTACTGGAATTATTGCAATTCCCAACCGAGTCATCAGATCTCGTCCCAGCAGGTTTATGGGACATTTTGGCGATAGAACAATCGAGACTGAAGCTATGACTCCTGTTTCATCATCTCTCACTACAACTGGATTGGAGATACTCTCCTTGTGTACCTGCCCATCAGCCGATTTCACCCAAATTGTATTTTGGGAGGCCTTCAGATTAGGGACTTTAGTTTTTATTACGGTTTTACAAACTCCGGTATCACACAAAAACTCAACTTCACTTCCTCCAATGTTTAAGGTAACGTATGGTTTTTCTTTTAATGCACTCAGGATGTCCCATGCTGTATGGACATCTACTATTTCTTCCTCTGTAGGAGCACAAGAGGTCATAGGGGGGCAATCTAGTCATGCTGAGAATTTGGCTCTCCCTCTGCCCCTTCCTCCACCCCTTGATTGGTTTTGTTTTGCAAAACGACACGCTCTTGCAATGTGTCCTTGTTTCCCACAGTTCCAACAGTTGCCAGAATCTGGTGGGAGTTGTGAATTGTATGGTGGCCTTCGACCTTGTTGGCCTCTACCTCCTCTGCCCCTCTGGGACCCTTGGAAGAAGACTGTTGTATCTTCATCTAGGTCATTAACGTCTAGATGAAATACATCAGAACTTTTGCCTTTTTTTATCACTTTTTCAGCATGTCTGGCCCATTGCATAGTTGTTGTCACACTTGCAATATCTACTTCCACCAAATGTTTCCTCACCCAGTTGCCTATTTCAGGGCGGAAATTAGTAAGGAGCGCATTTTTAAGCTGTTGCTGATAAGCACTCTCAGCTGCATCATTGAATGGGATGCCACTATGCACCCTGAATTCTTTTTCAAATCTCAAGCGAAAATCATCAGTATCTTCCCCAGGCTTATGTTTTATTCCTGCCAAATGACCATAATTCGCTCGTCTTTTAAATATTGTTCGCACTCTTTGCACAAGATCATTCCATTGTGCTGCATACTCCCCTCCCAATTGATTTCCCTCAACGGGATAGGGAAATGGCCCTTGATTATTTCTACCTGTGTAATTTCCTCTAACCTTTGCCCAGTCTTTTCCCAAGGAAGACATTGCAGCTTCTCCTGCCTCATGTCCATTTAGTCTATAGGAATGTATGATGCCAGCCATGTCTTCTGCCCATTTTTCTGGGTCTTCAGCAACAGGGGTAACCCCTTCAACTGCTTTCCTTGCCTCTTCCAAAGTCCATGGCCGAAAAACATATGTATGTAGAGGTTGGCCTTCCCCTACAATAGGGTTTGGCACTTGGATCATTGGGCACACATCAACATTGTCTACATTTTGGGAAAATCTAGCAGCAGTGGTCAAACCTCTTGTTTGTACAGGGCTTCTAATCATTTGACCCTGACCTTTTTTGCTGTTATATGGGGGAGGGCGCAGGTCTGTTAAGCTTGGATACAAGTTTTGCGCACAAGCGGACAACCCCTCTTGCTCCTCTGCTTGCTCTGTATCCGGGACAGTGCGCCTGCGCACTGTGGCCTCATTGTCTTCCGGCCTGACAACCATGGTCGCAGCCTCATCACTTTTCATCTTTCTATCTTTTGTCTTTTGGATTTGTTCTCTTCTCTCTTGTGAAGCATTCAACCATATTTTAGCACAAATCAATTCTTTCTCTTTTCTTTTTCAGTCCCTCTGACTTCCTGTTCACGCTCTTCTCCAAGACCTCAACCACTATCTTCCACACTTCAACTTTCAACTTCCCTTCTACTCCATACTTTTTCTTCCACTTCGGCATGTATTGCATACAATTAACAAACTTACTCGCCATGTACTTCTCATCTCCATCAAGAGCTAGGGATCTACTTGTTAGAGTGGTGCTCACTCTAACTTATTTTGCAAGAACCACACGGAGACAAGTTAGTCGTTTTGGGCACCTGCAGGTGGAGAGTTCACTCGTCGCTGTTGTCACAGCGATGGTCGAATGAAGTCTAACTCTCCCTTCCCACAAGAGCATCTTTATTAAGAGGAAAAGGGTGGGGGTGACAGTAGACTGAATAAACAAGTTAAAGCTCTTGACCTCTAGGTAAACAGAGCAGGGGATGTTTTACGACATTATTTAGGATGGGACAGAGTTAGGTGGTTTATTACCGGTTACATACCAACGTAAGCATAAAACTAATCTACCTAAGTTATTTATTACCGGTTATATACATTCCAACATAATCATAGATCAAGATAGTTTGGAAAACCCTGACATATCCCTCCTGTTTTATCATATGATTATGTGAACCCGATCAATCAAACATAAGTAAGTAAGTAAATATAAAGAAGAATAGCAAAAATAAGAAAAACAATAATAAAAAAGATCAATAAAAAACGGAGACGACAGCGGACGGGTTGGGGAGCGTGTAGGGTGAAACACGACAAAAACAACAAACAATGATAGCAACAACTTCCAGTGAAGATGAGGTTTTTCCTCAATACTCCAGTCCAAACTTATTGTGTGGTCTAAAAACCTGCTGGCCGATGTTAAATCGCAGGAAAAGTCTCACACGGTCCCTCTGCCTTAGGCGACCATAATGCTATCAATAAGAAAACATAAATAAAGCCACGATCCGTTCCGAATGAAGTAGGACCCGTCCAATGGTACAGCCATGTTGGCAGGAGAGCCCTTACACCTTGAAATGGCTCTCCTACCCTGGCACACAGCGGTGATGTCCAAAGCTCCCATCCAGTTCCCTCCTGGAGAGCAGTTGTCGTGAATGCATCCGTGGGTCTTGTTTTCTTGGATGAAACACGTGTAGTCCATTCCAGGTAGCGTCCTGGATTAGGCCACTTGTGGCATCTGTCTTCTTCCAACAGTCACATTGGGATTAATCCAAAATAGTTTGATCACAGATTCATTCCTGCGAGTCCAGGGCGGTAGGGGTAGCGTCACTGTCCGACAGCACGGTGTTGATATCAATCTCCTCCCATGGATGCCATACATTTCGCTTCAGTGACATTCATTTCTCTGGCCTCCAAGTGAACTTGTGTGGAGCAAGGGGAGTTTTTGGAAACACAGATAACATCCCTCCTGTGCGTGCGCTCTCACAGCGACCTTCACATACCGGTACCAAGCGTTAGTTTCGTATGGGTTTCTGGGGTCTCATGACCAGCCCTCAAAGTTCTCATCGTGTGACCATCGTTTCCCACGGTCAACATTATCACTTGGTCTGTTCAGATGTGCCCATAGACCATAGCATGCTCCAACCACAACGCAGCAGAGGATCCACCTGGCATGTGGAGCCCCGTTGCTACTAAGATGACAGGAACACCGAGACATCCCCCCGCCTAGCGGAGTTGGGATAGTTGTTTGCAGACTTCGCCACCGTCCCGAAATGAGGGGTCCAGGACTCCTTGTAGCTTGCATTGGCTAAGGTGAATCCAGCTGGGTTGTTCAGCGATCTTCACTGCGGTGGGGGTAGTCAGCAAGACTTGGAATGGTCCCTCCCACCATGGCTGGCCCAGTTCTTTTCTTTGATGACCCTGATGTAGACCCAGTCTCCTGGATTGATGGGGTTGCCGACCTGTGAGGAGGAAAGATCAGGCGGCAGTAAATTTGCATTGGACATATCTTTCGGTTTGAAGGACCTGATCATATAATCTGCCAAGGACTGTTCTTCATCTGCCCTTTGCAACTCTTGTAGTCAATTGTAATGCCCTTTTTAACGAGGCAGATAGGAGTGTTTGAAAGAAGAGTTTGAGCACTTCCTAATGATTCCTCCTAACCAAAGACCGTTTATGACAGGGGCTTTCCCATTTATTACCTCCTGTCTTAAAGGAGATTCCCTTATCCATGCCGTCTTCTTCCTAACACTTTCGCACACACACAGGGTGTGCACATAAACGCACACACACCGAGCGCGCACCCAAGGCTCAGACAAACGACAACAGCCTGACACAACTTTACAGAGATTACGCACGAACACAGAACACAGACAAAGGGATTCTATACATCTCTCATGTAGCTCCTTTTGATAGAACCTCCTATTGGTAACTGTATAGCGGACTGTTCCGCATATAATCCCTTACTCAACTCCCTTGCTTCTACTTTTCCATGTCGGTGCAGTCGTAAGTGATCCCTACTGCAGTCATTGTCTTGTTAACTGTCGCCTTGTGCGACTCCTATGCATGATTGTGTGAAAGTCAAAAATTTAACGTATCCAACATTCTGACCACCCAAACTCCACCGTGGTGCAACGAACTTACTATTTTATTGAGTAGGTACATTGAGCAACCTAGCTTCCTCTTGACTGAATTCACTTTAGTCCAAGTGTCCTATTCTAAAATTTATCTAACTCAATTTCTACTTCTTATGCCTGATGAGCCAAAACATCAGATCTCGCTCTTGTTTCCTACCGTTTTAGCCTATTTGTCCTATCCAAATCTGTTCAGTCTCCGATTATGATGCGTTTCTCTGTAGCTCTACGCATTATTCAATTTTTTATCAAATCTCCTCAGTTCTGTCAAACCCAGTGCACAATGAAGCTCCTTTCCACTTTACCCCAAGCCCCACGAAATTTCAGCACGGAGTGCAATTTGGCCGTTGGACATTTCAAGTCCATATCTTTTGCCGCACCTCACCCTCTCAAGATGGTGTTCTTTTGTTGTTGCTTCAGAGTCAACCCATCCATCACTCTCGAATGAGTCCATTGTTCAAATGAGTCCATTTTCAACATTGTGAGTTCCTCCGCTTCTCACTGTCTTTTCTCGTCCCCGAGGATGTCGTCTTTTTCCCAGAGTGTACTTGTCCCCCTACAAGTACAACAACAGTCTTTCTTTGTCCTTGCCAAAGGTCAAAGGTGCCTCAAAGCCAGGCACCGTTTTGTAGACGTCCATGGCTGCAGGCAGAGTCTCGGGATTGAGTTTTCAGGGATCCTGGCACTGAGAGTGACAGACTGGGACATCAAACTTGTAACCAAATGTAGCTGCTGCAATCAATTCGCTAGTAACGTTTGTTTACCAAACTTCAAATTCTCCTAGTAACAGCGATCTCGTCTTTATATTGTAAGTCCTGCAACTCATCCTATTTTCGAGCTACGTTTCGTCTATAGTTCCTATTTAATGAGACAGTACATTGTCTTCAGTATCATTATTTAAAATTAACTCAACGAGGTCTGCGTTCCACATCTAGCCCTGATCTATGTCTTGACCTCTCAAACGTTATTACCTGTGTCATGCTTGCTCAAAAATGTGACTTAGAATATGGTGTTGTGAATTTCCAATCTCCCTGATCAAATTGGATCCCGCTTCTTAGCTCTTCTTTCTCATGCTCCTGTTAGCCTGCAATTGTCCAAATCAATAATGTTGTTTTCTTTTAACTGTCTTTCTGTTGAACCTCTAAATCTCTCTTGTTGCTAACCTATCTACACCAGGAAGGGTCTTAAAGAAAGGACCAACAGATTACTCCCAATATCTCCTCATTATTTATGAGTTAGCCTCCCTTTCCTCACTCGGGTGCATATCTTGTCAGTTGTTAATGGAAACCAGATGTCTCGTGCCAATGAGATCATGGACCAAGGCCCAAACAATCCCGCACGAATCTGACCCGAAACATGACCCGGTCACACTTAGGCTTACTAGTGAGATATACATTGCATGATACCAGAATAGAATTTTACCACAGTATGACACTAAATGTATTAGAAAATCCATATGTCGTAAAGGTTTGTATTATTACTATCTTCCACTATCTGTCCTATTCACTCCCTCCTTTTGAGGCTTGACAACGCCCATGCCTCACACCTTGACAAACGTTTTGGGAGAACGTGTTCTTACTACATATGATTCCATCATTTAATTTGACTTTCTTTTCAAAACGCTTCTCAATTTCCCAGTTCACACATCTTCTGCATGTGTTACTGGTTCTCCAGTTTTTTCTCTAGTTAATCATTAATCCAAAAGCTATGTTTTTCATTTTAGCATTCAACTTACTCAAAACCACTCTTTCAGCAAAGTCGCTCTACTGATTTTCCATAGTAGTCGCCAACAGCTTCAACCATTCAACCTGTATCTTCCTATCATTCAAGGCAATCATTCATCAATGCCCATTTGCATCTCACACACAGTCTCCAAAAAGGAGTCTTACCATCACATTGGTCTCAATTCATCCAAGCTCACCACACAACATTCATATACCATTTTCAACTCAAGGTTCCTGATAGAACAATCCACCCAAAAAACTCAACTCATAAAAACTGCTGGCAAATTAATCCGAATTTTTCCTTTGTTTTTAAATTTAAAGAACTCAATTTCTCAGATTTAGCTCGTATATAGCAGTTTGTATAATTTTATAACACCATCAATCAATTATTCCTATTAAATGTAGCATTGCAATGTCTTAAATTCACAATTTTGCTTCTTCCAATTCCTGAAAGCGTGTTCTGTCGTTTCTTTTTCAAATTTCTCATGAGGGCTCGACACTTAACATGCACTAGTGTGGATCAATTTCTGCTCGCAAACACATTTTTCTCTTTTCCTCTCATTTTTATCTTTCCTAATCGTTTCTGTTCTGCGGTGCAAATTGGATAGACCACAGTCTAACAAATTTCTTCACACTGAAAGTTTAGCCAATCTTCATCATTTTAACACACATGCACAGCTCTCGCGCGTGTAGGGCAGGTCCCAGCACCAATGATTCGTCACAGGCTGGCCATTTCCTGTGGTCGATCATGAGCTGGTCCCTCCCACGTACACGAGGACAGTACATTCTAATTTTTCATTTATCTTCTAGAAGCAAGTTGCATTTATTTACCACTTGATTTGCAAATTTTAACTTTAGTGTACACACACAATTTGATCTCTGGTCATTTGTCATTGGGCATACAAACAGCATTGTCATACTTCTTGCATGGACAGGAGCTCTAATAATCCAAAAAATGTTCCAATAATCTGACAATGACATGTTTTGCTGTCATATGGGCATCTATTCTTTCTTTCTCTGTATTAGCATGAAGGGTCAAAGGAGAGGAAGCTTGTCATGCTGTAAATGTGATTTTTCCTCTTCCTCTGCCCCTTGACTGGCACCGTTTTTTTTTCTAAAACACTCTATTGACCAGTGTCCACGTTTCCCACAGTTCCAACAGTTGTCAGAATCTGATGGGGGTTTTGAATTATATGGTGGCCTTCGGCCTTGTTGGTCTCTCTCTCTTCCTCTCCCCTTTGGGAACTTTGGAAGAAGATCGTTGTATCTTCATTTAGATCATTATCATCATCTAGATGAAATACATCAGAACATTTGCCTTTTTGGATAACTTTTTCAGCATGCCTGTCCCACTGCATAGTTGTTGTATACAAGTTTTTCACACGAGCGGAATGTCTCTCTTGCTCTTCTGCTTGAGCTGCGGCTGGAGCCGTGGCCGGGACAGTGCGCCTGCGCACTGTGGCCTCATTGTCTTCCGGCCTGACAAACATGGTCGCAGCACTTTTCAACTTTCTGTCTTTTGTCTTTTGGATTTATTCTCTTCTCTTGTGAAGCTTTCAACCACAGTCTAGCACAATTCAACTCTCTCTCTTTTCTTTTTCCACTTCAGCATGTATTACATACAATCAAGAAATCTACTCGCCATGAACTCATCTCCTTCAAGAGCTAGAGATTTATCGTTCCTTTTTCTCATCTTAATTTTAATTTTTCCAGTGTTTTTTTTTCCAATCTCTTTTTATTTTCTTTGAGGATCCTCAATGCAGGTTTAAATTGACCTCCTAACAAATTACTAGCCTGTGTTATTGCCGTCGATCAATGCTAGAACTGCTTTTTAGTCAATTTATCCTACCAGTCACACATTCAACCACACAAATTTCTTATCCCTGCCTACGCGAAGTCCTCTTTTAAAAATAAAAGAGCTGCTTCATCCGGAGAGGGGACTCTACAACACCCCTTCCTTCCCTGGGAACTAAGGACAACTGTCCAGTTACCCAGCCCTGCCAACGCGAAGTTGTCCCCTTAGAACAGTGGTTGTCAAATCAGGGTACACGGAGGTACGTGAGATTTGACAAAAATATTTTGAAAACCACCGCTCCAGAAGAGCCACTTCATCCGGAGGGGGACTCTACAACACCCCCTCCTTCCACAAGACTTCTTATCTTCTGTCTTGCCTATTTTTATTCCTGTGCACTTTTACTTTTACGCGTTTCACAACCACACAATCCCACAACTTTAGGGCTTTAACTTACTTGTCCCCTGGTTCGTTGCATTTCCGGGTCCCGTCAACCACCTCTGTCAGACGAAGGCAGACCTAAGATGCTGGCCCAGCGAAGAAGTTCTCTTCCCAGGACTTTCTTTTCCAGGTCCTCCTAATGGACGCTGGCTTGTCGACAATGCAGCACAGCACGTCTTCCTCCGTCAGTCAGATGGCGGGTATGAGGGTCCCGGGTTTCGGCACCAAAA